>NW_010267277.1:0-10359 GCF_000690775.1 Eurypyga helias | reverse complement strand
GGTCTACTGGAAGGTGTCCCTGCCCATGGCAGGGGGGGTGGAACTGGATGGTCTTTAAGGTCCCTTCCAACCCAAACTATTCCATGATTCTGTGATACAGTGTGATGCTGCTGTGCACTTTTAAAAAATAGGTTTGTGACCTATTCTTCTTTGGCAGAAAGAGAGAGAAATGCGTTAATACTTACTGAATACTCACTCTGTAGGGCTTCTGTGGTGTGTGTTTTAAAAATCCTCTTTCCTTCACAAACTTTCCTTCCCCCCCAACTGCTCAATAGCCCAAAACTTGGTGCACTGAAAGGTACTGGAGTTTAAACTGGAAATGCTCACTTGCGTATAAGCACAAAATAAGCATCTGGTTGTTTTTCTACTTCCTCCCCCCAAAAAATTGGGGTGTATGGATTTCTGAGCAACCTTTTGTAGCTGGTGGATTGGTTCCGTCCAGTAAGATTTCTTCATCCCTCACCACAGGAGATGCCCTTGGCACAGTAAGTGCTCTGAGTCTTGGTGGAGGTTCATAGTGTCTCACCAACAAAGTGTGGTGTACGTGGCTGTGTCCCTTGTCACATCCTGAAGCTAATGCATGAAAGTCAGAGAAGGCCGCCCAAGGCGAGGACTCTGATACAAATTTTCTACATGCTTGCAGGGGTGTTTCTTTTCCCTTTAAGGAATAATTTAAAAAAAATTATGACATTTTAGAAGGCCATTTGCTAAGCTCTGCATGTTCTGTGTATTTTAGTGTGTGAACAAATTAGATTATGAAAGGTAATGTATTAGTGATTTGACAGTAATGTGGAATCTTGGAAGCATTAATCGCTAATGCGTGTTTCATAATTTCAGCTAAATGATCTCAGTTGAAATGCAAGAGAGGCAATTGAAAAATTCCTCGAGATTGCAGTGAAACCTTGTACTGTAATGCAGATTACTTTGATTTACTGCAAAATACTGCAAGGCAGTAGGAAATGTTCACAGCAGCTGTGTGTAATAGTTACAGTAGAGATGTGTGATGAAATAGTACATTCTTATATGTATTTATCCTGTAAAATAGAAGCCATTCTTCATCTTCATGTTACATATTAAAAAAACCCCAACAGAACTGTAGGCTACAACATACTACTCTTATCCGTTATTATTCCTATTAGGAAAATATTTGGAGAGCATAACTTAGATCTGGGCATCAGGAATCTAGTGGCTGTACAGATGTGTAAGAAGAGGAGACCTTAACTGCACCCATGGGGTTGCCCCCCACCCAAGTATCCAGGAGCCTGGTTGCTAGTCCCGTTGCCTCAGATAACCACCAGTCCTGCAGTAGTGAAAAGAAGGGTGATACCTGCATTTGAAAGGATGGAACAACCTGTAGATCACTTGGCAGATAGCAGGCAGCCTGTGGGAGAAATAGCCCGGGAAAAGCAGGCAGCTGCTTTTAGCTCTGGCTGCAGTGGGGTGGAACCACAGGCTGATGCTCTCAGCAGAGCAGCAGGCTGACCTCTGAGTGGTAAGAACACGGGTAACTAATGAGTAAGAAATACCTCTGCTCCTGGGTGATTTCCTCGAAGACATGGGAGAAGGGGCTGTGGGGTGTTCATGTTACAGCTCTTTGAATAGGAGCAGTGGAGTCATTTTATTGAGAGTGTTATTTGCTTTCATTTTTTCATGTAAACTCTAACCTGCCAAAAGCCAGGATGGCAGCTGCATTCTGCAAGGTTTTCCTCTGTCTCAGTACCATTAACAATCTGTCTCTGGTGGCAGATTGGCACATCTTCTGAGCAGTAAAGTGTCTTTCCTTCCTTGTGGGACTTGATCAGCAATAAGAGTTGACCATAGTGGCATTTAAATGGGCGTCAGTAGTTTTCAGAGCTAACACACCAGCCGAGTGAAATCACACCTCTCCCGCAACTCCCAGCAGACTCCGCACCTCTCCTGTGGGTCTGTCCTGTCTGTGAAGGAAGCCATGGGTGTTTGGAAGCTTCATGTTTGGCTTTGCATTCATGGGGACAAAAAGCTGTGTGTTATTTGAAGTGGAAGCTGGGATTTTTAGGTCTCCCATCTTAGCTACTGTGCAGAAAAAGACCTGCTTGCTGAGCCATCACCAGGCTGTGGTGTTCACCTTCGACGTGAGTCATGATCGGCTTTCAGCTGATGAATCCTGCATTGTGCATGGATTAAATATCTCTTAAAGCCTGTTCTGTTGGTAACTGACTCCACCGTTAGTTAAGAACTGATGCTTCCACAGTGCAGCATTTCTTCAAGTAATCCTCTTTCTGCTGAGTAATCCTGGTGACCCTGAGGAGATTTTATTCCTGCCTCTTCTGCACAATGTCTAATGTATGAAGTAAGGTTTATGTAGGAGAGTAAAGGTGAGAGGATTGGGCTCCATTCCAATGGCAGCAGTGGTGGCTGTGAAGTGTTAAAATGATACCTGACTCCTCTTTCATCAGAAACCGCAGAGTACAGCTGTTTAATGCATATTAAGTAGTGGAGAAGCATAAAAAAGAGATTTCCCCATTGAAATGACTTTACTCAGTGTGAGGGAAAAACAAGGCTAGTCCTCATAAAACCGGAGTTCTTTAACACATCATGTTAAAGCTACCGTGCTTACTGTGTGACACTTCTACCTCGCCGTGAGCTCTCTGGAGGGTCTGCATTTCCCAAGTCCATTACAAAAACCCAGTAAATAAATGGACAGCTACTGTTAATAAAGAAATTTCAGCAGAAGCAACATGGACTCTAATTTCACTACAGTGCTGGAAAACTGATGAGTTTCTTTGTGCAAAACCTTTAAAAGGACTCAGTGGGCTCTTTACGCCTGTCCAAAAAGAGCTTTTCAAGCCTGCCCATGAAATGATGATTGTCCCAACAACTTCCATAAATGTCTCTCTGTATCACTGTCCCTTTTGACTAGTGCTGCTGAATCTTCAAGAAATGGCAGAGTCTCTCCTTCCCCGTTTTAAAGTGCATGGTGCTTAAAAGAAAAAGGATGTCTGCATTTGAGCTAAATATAGAGACCTCTGGAGGCTGCAGGAGTGAAAAGAGAGAGCAGATTATTTGTCTTCTAGTGCAACGTTTTCAACACCTTTTATATGATTCATTCATTGTTATACTCGATCGGTTTTACAGAGCCCAAGGAAGCACCTGGCACTTTTCAGAGTGTGTAGAAGGCATCTTCCTCACCTTGAAGAGTTCTTTTCCCGCTGGACAACGTGTCCATACCGGGTAATGAAAAGCAGCTCGGACTTCTGAGCTAACAGATGCCTCCCAAGCAAAAGCAACATTGCTGTGAAGAACTGTGGATGGGCTGCTCGGATTTGCTGAGACATATGGCCAAGTCCTGGCCAGGTGCCACATAAATGTGGCCCTGCTACTTCTGAGCTGCAAGGGAGTAGCTCCAGTAACTCTACACAGGGTGGATCTCGTCACTCATTTGGCAGCAGTGTGGGCAGCTGGCCGTGCTCTTTCTTGCTAGGTGTAGACATACTGACATCAATGATATTTCTACCCAGATACAAAGATTTCTTGGATCGGAGGAGGCAGCCCCATTCCTGCAGTGGAAACAAACCCCTCACTTTGTTCCTACTGCTATTGAGACTTGTTTATTTTTGTCTTCATTTAAGTATTACCATTTGTAACAGGAAAAACAGGCTTTTAGAAAATGCTGAAAAAATATGTGAAGTGTTTTTGGCATTAGAAACCAGAGAGCAAGAAGAGAATTTTTGTGAGAAGATGTCATTTTGAAATGAAAGTACAGAAAGTACTTTAATTTTTGTGGCTTTTGTGAAGAATAACAGTTGGAGAGAGGTATCATAAAATTGCTTGCGTCCTAAAAACCAAACCACCAAATGCTAAACCTAAAAACCGCACCTAAACTGGAATGCTGGGGCATTCTGTCTTTTCGCACATGTGGGTGGAGTTCACCTGTTGCCCCTCTACTGTTGTCCTGCTTCACTGAATCCAGAATCAGGTTGAAGGTTTCTCTCCTGATACTTAAACCCCACAGAATACGGGTGTCCGAGAGTACGACAAAAGTGCTACAACAATACAGCAAAATTCCTTAAGCAGTATTACAGGGCTTGTGAATGTGACCAGAAACATTAGCTGACTTTGAAAATAGGATCAAGGGTGTTTTTGAAGGCAATGTACATAGCTGACCTACATAAAATTAAAAGAACAGCCAGGTTTTCAAACAGCTGTAACAAAACCAAGACTTTTGGAAAAAAGTGCAAAGGCAATATAACATTTAATGAAAAGCTTTCATTGTAAACAAGTAACAAGCAATACCAGAAAATAGAACTGAAGCAAACCTTAGCTCTGAATGCAGAAAAACACACATTGAAAACCTGGAGTTTGCCAAGAATGTGTGTATAAACAAAAAAAGAATGTGTCTTATTTTCTTTGTTACGCAGCCTAATGAGGGTGAGGACAGAATGAATAAAACATCAGATAGTTTTATTCAGATCTTACAGTGATCTCAGATTTAATGATGGAAGGTGTTGGAAGATGAGGGTGTTTTCACCAGTACCTTAATCAGCAGCTTCCCTGCACCTGAAAATGTGGTATGGATGGGGCATTGATCCCTTCCCATAGAAGACTTGGCTTTTGGCTGGAGGTGTCAGGTCAGGACACGACAGGCTTCAGAGCAAATGAAATTACATCTTATTTGTATATGGACAGGTTGTGGCTACTCTCTCAAATGCCACTTGAGACTCAATTCAACCCAAAGTAAAGACCTCAGCTTTCTAACCTCTCCCTTCCTCCTTTTATTTCCTCTGTAGGTTGCAGCCTGCTCTCCCCGCTGCTAACCTTGAGCTGCCTTCAATAGCTTTCTTGAAAACGGGTTGGGACACGCCACTAGCTGACAGATTTTCTTCTGATGATGGGAAGCCTCCTAAGTGGGGTTCTACCAGAAGGGTTTTCATGTATAAGCCGATGCACCTGCCACCTCTCTGCCCCCATAAGTGTGCAACAGATATTGGCAGCCCCTGTGAGTGAAACCCAACACACAAGCTGCTCCTGCGTGCCTAAGTACAGCAGCACACGACCGGAATTTTATATCCAGACCCTCTAGAGGGGAGACCTTGAAAGTTGTGCTCTTCTTTGTAGCCATGTATTTTCAAAAGTCTGGTATTTGATACCTTGTGCCAGCTTGCACAAATCATACTCTTGCAATACCTGAAGTGTGCTCAGAAGTGCAGAGCGGTCAGCTTCGTCCGAACTGTGCTGAACTGGAGCAGAGAATTCTGCCTGATATTTTTGGGTCACCACGTAGGGGGCAAGTCAAAGAGCATGAACAGTGAAGTGCCAAAGGGTGAAGTACGAGATCAGATTATCTTTACAGTTAAGACGGTTTTTTTTAGTTAAACCTGTAAAAGGTGCGCTGGAGGTAAAGGGAGGGTAGTGAGGTTATGTGCTGTGATGCTGTCCTGAGTCTTTCGGGATCTGCCAGTTTTTTTCCCACATACCCTTTCATCAAGCAACAGAAATGTTTCTATTTGTTCCTTGGAAAAGCAATTCAACAGCTTTGTTCATTGTTTTGTAATGTGTCAGGCAGAATGCAAGATGTACACTATTCCGAAGGAGAGTTTAGGAGTTCACACACACCTACACAGGAGAAAACTGCTGTCTTTTTGGGTTTGTTTGCCAAATGAAAAGTTATTGATTTATGAGAAAACGGCAAGTCAAGGACCAGTATTTGGATGTGTAAAATAGATATATTTAGGCTAAAGCAAAGATGCACATCTTCAGTAGTGCAGCTAAATCATCAGTGGAAGAATTTCCCGAGAGATGTGATAGATTGAATATTTAAATGAAGACTTTCTGAATGAAAGAAGTCCCTGAGGTGGATTCTTTGGTCTAGATTAGAGAGAAGGTCAAATGATTATCTGGATGATAAACGGTCCTGTCTGGCCTTAGAATTCATGTATTTATTAAAAACAAACAGAACACAAACAGATTTACAGCCTCATTTTCACTAGGACTTTAGTGAAGAGGAAGCAAGGCAGCACCACGAAACGTGTATTCTCTCTGGGCACAGGAAAGGACCCTTTTTTTAGGGTGTTTGTTTTACAAATGGGATGATCTTGATGACCAGTGGCTTATTGGCAATGTAGATGATTAAAAAAAAAGTAAATATATATATTACATATATACTTATTTTATATATGTATTTTTGTATATCTATATAAAATAAATATGTAATAATTTTAGCTACTTCAAACTGTAGGCTGTTTAATGGGTGCTCCTTAAATGAGATTGGTTATGTGATATATAATGACATACAGATAACTTTACAATATCCCAAGCTGAATAGCCAGTAAGCAGTCACCTGAAATTACTAGCTGCACTTAAAAATGTGGGCACCACCTTTAAGCAGAATCGTAGCATCAAGCAGCCGCTGTTATGTCATCCTCATGGGGATAGCATCCCAGGAATCCAGTTCGTGGTCTGTTTGATGTAGGGAGAATACAGGGCCTGCCGAAGCTGCTGAAAACCCGTAAATAGCACTGGGATCTGAAACATATTTCCAGACAAAACTTGTTCTGCCTCCCAGTAAGCAGTAATTTTCTACCACCAGATTTGTGTTAGAGCAGTCTGTACGAGATCCAGGTGCAGACAAATTCAAAGTTAAATGGTCACCTCGCTGTGGCTTGGTTTTAAATGAAGTGAAGAATAATGCTTTAGCTCATCCAAATAACGTACCTTCTAAATTGAAAACACTGCTGGGAGAATGTTTAGGGTGAGTTTTTTAACTCTCTAGCACTTAATTTCAGGAAAGTGTTGGGTAGCTGCAAACGGTTCCGTTTTTGATGGTTTCAAAGTGGACGCTGGCTTGGGTTGCCTGATATGTTGCATTAAGATTTCATGGTCTAGTCAGTCTCACCTTCATACAGTTTCAGCGAGGGCTGCTGCATTTAGAATAACGTCCAAGGACAGGAATGAGATGATTCCTAGGTGATGATGTAATATCACACAGTGATATTTTTTTATAATATATTCCCTTAATTCCTTGGAGAGGAAAGGAACGGTAAAGGTGTTTGCTGCTGCCTTGTCTTCTGAAAATATCATTAAGCTGCAACAGAATATGTTATGTCTTCTATTTTAATTTGGGGAAATATATTTTTAAATATGGATGAATTATCTTTCTTGCCTAAGAACTG
The DNA here is from genome assembly GCF_000690775.1 of Eurypyga helias. NCBI lineage: Eukaryota > Metazoa > Chordata > Aves > Eurypygiformes > Eurypygidae > Eurypyga > Eurypyga helias. The sequence goes on along the minus strand of NW_010267277.1, from coordinate 3,211 downwards.
GCTATTTGAAGAACTGATCCAACATCCATTATTGTAAATAGAAAACCTCCTCTAACTGTTAATATAGGTGGATTGCTGTTTACCTGCATTTGGCAAGATTTTCTAATCAGTGGAGTGAATCCAGGGGTTGGCTCATGGTCATGCTCAACATGGTGATTTTCTTCTTTTTTGTTCCTACTGTGTCAGTTCTGAGGATCTCTCCTTTAAAAGGAAGTTTGAAACTTTAGTTTATTTACAGAACAAGTCTCAGACTTGAATCAAATTCTTTGCTTAGATCTTTGCTTCTCGTAAATCTATATCAGAAATAGTAACAAAACCACCTGAAGCATCCATTCATATACCTAGAAATAGTTTATGGGGACACTGAAAGACACTGATGTTATCTTTTTAATATTGTGAGGAATAATCCTATTAAAGAAGAAACAAGGAAAACTGTTATGCCTGCAAGGCAGAATTATCCAAAGTTGATTGGAGCAGCTCAGGTTACTCTACAAAGCCCAACCTGTGCGCTGGCCTATCTTTCCATCAGGGCCTGGTGAATGAGCAATCATTTGTGGATTCTGCTCATCTCTCTTTGCAAACTTTGTTCCATGGAATTAGATACAACTTTGACAAATTAGAAGTGCCCCTTAGCCCCAGTGTCCCGGCCACAGTACAGTCTTCCAATTGTGCCTGGTTTTCTGAAGTTTGGCCGCGTCGGACCTGTCAATGGCAAGCCTTCCACAAGGCTACACTTTTTAATAAGGGAATCTGTCAGCACCAGCTTCGCCAGGTCTTGCAGCCGTCTCTTAATCTGCAGTGCAAACTGCCCTTCCCTTTGCCTTCCCTCTGTTGCGAAGTATTTGGACTCTGAAATAAATATCCCCTTTGTTTACAATGTGCCCGCAACAAAATTAACCTTTGGATTAATTGCAACACAGAATGGGCTATGATTCATCTTTCCTTATGGCACAGGTTTGGGATTAAATAAAACTCGGCCACCTGCTTAACCAATGCCCGCGGCTTTTGTTGCTGCATCCCTGGTTTTGCTCACGGTTCCTTAAAAGATGGTGCTGGTTACTCAGCTCTTTTATTTTTCAGAAAAGTTAATAGAAATTTCAAGTAGTGGCCTTCGGGACCGATGCATTTGCCGGTGACTTGGAGTGGAGGGAGATCAAGATTGATCAACGTGTCTCCCAGCTCTACAGAAAAATCCATAAGCAGAACTGAACCAGGGCGTTTGTGGTTCGTCTCAGGAAACCAGCACCACTGCAGTGGGCACCGGTGCTGATTTACACTGCTCAGCAGTCTTGGGGGAATCAGTGTGGCCCAGAGTTTTCTAATCGGTATCTGGCCTTTTTTTTTTTTTTTTTCTTTCCCCTCTTTGTAAAGAGTATTTGATAAACCTGTCATACTGGTGGGACTGGAAATTAGCAGTGTGTCCTTTGTCACGGAACTGAAACCCACAAGTTCTTTGCTCTGGCCTGCCACTTCTTGTGTCCCCCCTTCCTGATATGGAGGAGCTTCTGGTCCTGCCTGAAGGGATTGGGAAGTTTGTTTATGGTCTTTGTCTGAACCTATTTGCTAAAATAGGTTGTTGCAACCACATGAAGAATTGAAATTTTAGCATCTGCTTACTGCCCTGTAGAGACTGGCCTCAGACAGATCCTTCAGTTCTGCGTGGGCAGCTGAACGCCCTGCATGGTTACCATAACAAATGTTTAAGCGGTGCCTTCGGCTCATGATATTTCCACAAACTTTCATCTGTGTTCAGGTCTGATGTACCTTGGTCACTTGCTAGAGGTCAGAAGATGAACTTGTTGCTCTCTTCAGAAAACATCATTGGCTCCCCTCACTGCCACTGAGGATAAATCTTCCCCCCGTAACCAACTGTCATCTTAGTTTAGCTTCGAAGGAAAATGAAGGTTATCTGCGTTCTGTGTGTATCTGTGCATGTGCCCACCCTTATTTTATATAACAGTTTAGTGCTGTTCATTCTGAAACCTATGTGATTCAAGAGTTTTAAGCTGAAAGGTAACTCAGTTCCCCCAGTGTTGGGAAAAATCAGCTGGATAGGGAAGAGAGTCACTGTCAGAGCCTTTATTGAAAGCATGGTTTCAGTCTGGGTTCAAATGTTATTTAACACCAGAGAATCCACACAGGGAGGAATCTCATAATACTCCTGCTGCCAGAAAACCTTCGGACTTTTGTGCCGTCTTAGATGCAGAAGTCAATCAACCACAAGCACCAAATAAGAAAGAAGCCAGACTTCATTAGTTCCAATCCTCATGGTGCTATTTCTTTCATTTATGGTGGTTCTGGAAGCGGAGATGGCTGCGCGGTGATGCATGCACTCCACGCCTTCATCACCTCGGGGTTAGCGCTCAGTGCTTGGGGCCGCTCTTGCGAAGGACTTCAGCGAGTACAGCCCGCAGCAACCTTTCTCTTGAAGGTCACCTACTATTAGCCCATAAATCCTGAGCTTTGTGCTCTGTTCTGGCTACCTGTTTATTTCAGGATATAATTCAAGGTGTTGGTTATGATCTTATTAAGCCCTTAAAGGCCTGGGACAAGGTTAGCTGAGAAAATTGCTTCTCCCTCCCACCCCCACTTCAGGCCCCATCATGGGAGTTATGATCTGTTGGGTTCCTGTGATTATTCTCCCTGCAGTCAACAGCACTGCTCTGTCAGTGAAGCGGAGTGTGTGCCTCCGAAACATCCGTCTCTAGCGGCCTGAAAAAGTCCAGATTTAGTGAATGCAATATGAAGCAAACAACTTCAGGTAGTGGTTTGAAATTTCCTTGGGTGTTTTCTGCAGAAGGACCTGAAGGCTCTGTTCTGTGGTGGTGTACATCATTGATTCTTGTCTTTGCTGCTTTCTGCCTGTTGCTGCTGAGTGCCCCACTGTTGTGGTGTATGTTTCTGCAGAAGCAGAATGGATAAAAGCTCATGCAAGCATTAATGCCTGTTGTTTTGCAATGAAACACGTCAGATGAGCAGCCCTATGACTGCTTATGCTGTAGCTTGGGAGACCTGGAGCAGTGAAGAGCTGAGAGCTCCAGAGGCAGCTGGGGTGATAGTGGAAAGGTCAGTGGAGAGTGCTGGAGGATTGACGAGCTCTTCAGTGAGGTGGGAGAGGCTGAGGAAGACATGATAAAAAATTAAAGCAGTGAGAGGAGGCAAGAACTGCGTGAGTCACAGAGTGGGAGGGGTTGTAAGGGACCTCTAGAGA
>NW_010267276.1:0-4887 GCF_000690775.1 Eurypyga helias | reverse complement strand
TTTAAAGATGGGGGTTATGTTATGTTCACAGTTACAATTACTGCCAAAGGAAAACTAAGGTTACTTTATCAAGGTATTGATCATAGGGAGGGCGACTGCTACATGGTTTGTTCAACTTGAGCCATTCTTCTCCAGTTCATTTTCAGACATTATGTTACAATAGTCTATGTATTGTATTCACTGGCAAAAGCCTTTATCCCATACAGTGTTTCAGACAGATTAAAGACAGGGTAGTTTACTTATATTGAATCTTTTTGTGTGGAGAGACAATCATTAGTATGTACTTACTTCTTTAATGCAAGTTCTGATAATACAATCTAAAATGTAACTTCGTTTTGTCATAGAAAAAGAAGTATTACACAAAACCCCCAGACCTCAAACACAACACGCACAAGAAATTATGAGAATTATTTTCCTATTATGTTTATAAAATACATGGAACTCTTTCTGGAGTTAAGCTGCATAAAAATAGCATCTCGTCTTTCCAGAATGGGTGGTAAGGTCCATCTGTTTTTATTGGTATGGAGTGAAATGGAGAGGAAAATGTAGTTCTGAGGGAAATAGCAAGGATATGCCATGCGGCACAGTTTGATTTTCTTGCATCTCTCATAAATAACTTTTAATCACATTAGTGAATGTTACAGTGACTGTTTATGTGCACTACAGTGGTGCAAATTTTTTGATTCCTGGATGGGAGATCAGTTTGGGCAGCCAAAACAAAGGTATAGTATCCATCTACAGAAGCCAGCACATCAACTGACTTCTTGATCAGCCATTATGTGAGACTACATACACCAAAAAAAGCGGCAGCATGTTTTCAAGTGAAATTAAGTTCAACCTCATATCTATACATCAGAGTACTAAAAATGATCAACTTGGTAAAATGTAATTTATTAAGTACTGCATCTCCTGTTTTATGCCATATTTTGGTCTTTTCTCTTTTTTCTTTTTTATACATTTCTGGTCAATATATATGGCTGACCTACAATTGAATTTCCTTCTTAATTCTCCAGTGTCATGTTATTTCTCCTTTGATTCTCATCCTTCAGGTTCCTTGTTTGTTCTAAGTTGGCTTTATTTGTTTCTTCTCAGTCATGCCTATTTATTTCTCTTCTGGCTTAGATGATTTATCTATTTACTTGTTGACATTTGCTCTTTTTCTGCTTTTACACTTCCTTTTCCTTTGTCCTTACAAATCTTTCATTCTACCAACCTTCTGGCCTTTTGTACATCAAAGAAAAAGCAGTCTAGTGAAATCTCTGCTAAATTATGGTCATGTACAACAGTGTAAAGTTCATTTTGCAATTCCCTATTCCTTCAGCTTTCTAGATAGAGTTGTCTTCCAATGAAAACATGAGTTACTTCTCAACTGTATTTAGCCCTGCCCTTCATATAGAAAGCAGCTTGAAATGATGTAGTCCAAATGATGTAGTAAAGAGACACTTAGTGGAGAAGTCTGTGTTCCTAAACTTTTTAGGCTTGGGTAGTGACATCTGACTGCTCCTAGTTCATCATATCTCCAGTTCTTTACCTAAGCATAGAGTCCTGTACAGAGAAAACAGCATGGTCTCAAAACCAAAAGTGGTTTTATGTCTCTCAATATTCTATAGCTCACATAAATTTTTATTTATGTCTTCAACAGGTACATCTCTATTGTATGTTTACATGAAAATAATTCTTGCTGACCAAGCAAACTATATCTCCACTTCTCTTCTTTGGGCTTTTAGCCAAACAAAATTCTGAATTTTGTCACCAGAGGTTTTCTAGAGCCCTCCATAATCTTTTCAGCTTTTAAAAGTAATCCACTTCTAAAATCTTTATTCCATGAATAAACTTGATGAGCAGGAGATTGTTATTGTCTTGAAACCAGGAAGGAAGCACAAGAGCTTCTCCTTTAGGGAGATGAAGTCTTTCCTGCCTCTCTTTACCCCAGCTGGCCTTCTATTTCTGAAAATGAAACAGCAGTTCTGCTGTGAGTGGAGCTCTCTCAGAGCTAGATACACACAAGCAAGATCTCTGTAAAAATCAGAACTTTTCAATAATTGCTAATTTTGACAGAAGTTGACTTGAGAAAAAATAGAAAGAAATCTGTCTGGTAATGTAAAAAAGTCCCGTTTCAGCATTTTCAGATTTTTTTATTTTCAAATTATATTTTGAAAACTTTATATTAGAAGGCCAAAGTCCAAATCAAATATCATCTATTTTTCTTAAAATTAAAAGTTTGAATTGATCTGAAATCCTAGTTTGATAAAAACTATTACAATCAAACTCAAAATGCTTTTTGAAATTACAAGATTCTCTTTGGAAAAGAAATTTCATGGTTTTAAATGAAACTTAAAACTTTATCTGTTATTTTTTGATCCACCATTCATGGTGAAATTTTGAAACATATTATGCTAACAACATGATCTACTCATTTTTCCTCGCCCAAAATGGAGATCAGTGTTCAAAACGAAATTTACAGAAAAAGTAATCAGTAAAAATAGCATTTTCAAATAGACACAGATATATCCTCCTGACTGACAGAAGCTGTTTTAGATCATGTCAGCCAAAGAAGCCAAGTAGGAAGAAGAGTTGCATGCCAAAGACTATGACTTAACATGAAATTTAGCAAAATATGTGCCTATCGCAACTAAAGGAAGACCCTTTTTGCCCTACATCAATCCTCTGCAGGCTATTATGTCAGCATTAAATGCACTCTGGTGTCATGTTAGGAGATTTAATTCAATTTCTTGCCCACTAAAAATAGAACTGGCTGGTGAGAAACAAAAAACTAAACCAAATTCCCTCAACCCCCAATTCTTCCCCAGGTGTACTTCACTCCTTCATTCCCACTCATGTTGGCATCTTTAAAGTATCTCAGAAAGCTTCTAATTTCTAACCTGGCAGCATGATTTGTATTTTAAATCATGCTGACTTGGTGGACAAAAGGATGCTCATGAGGTAATCTCAACTATAAATAAACAAATGAATAAATACATCCACATTTTGTGGGTACAATTCAGGTGAGGATTAGGATAAATCATAGTTGTCTTTAATTAAAATGATCCTAACAGCTTTTGCCTCATTACAAATTACTTCATAATTAGTGCTGAGATCCTTTATTTCACTGTCTTTACTGGTTTAATTTCAGACTGCAAAAGCTAAAAGAAGTTTCTTTCCTCATAAAAAATAGCTGCACGAGCATTGCCAATCATCCATGAAGATTGTCCTTTATGATGTAGCATACTCTTCACAGAGAAGACATTGAAGTGCACACTGACAATATATTTTCTGAGTATATACTTTTGCTACTCATTTTTCACAATTGTAGTATTAGTTAACTAGGCAATAGCAGCTGTTGTAACCTTTTTTCAGCAGTCTAGAGAATTCAACAAGTAAAAGAAAACATTAATATTTTGCAAACTATAATGAGATCTCATTCTACCTAAAATCCACTGGAATTATCTTGCAGTGACCTCCAAAATTTCTGTAGGATTACAGCTTCTTTTCTCAGCAACCATAATTATATGGCACTTGAGACGCAGGAAACAAAGTTATACTTTCCAATGAGACAAAGAAAAGTTTCCCAAGACTACCCTGAGCTCTGAAATGCCTCTCAGGGGTTGGGAGGGGAATCATTCTCGATAGGCTTCAGCATTCTTTTTCTCATCAAAACTGTACTCTAGGAAAAGACAATTAATGTGCATTCAGTTGTTATTACCATTCTAAAAATTCTGTGTCATTCATAAGACAGAGCCTAGATCAAGAGGTCACAGCAATAAGTTTTGCTGATTAAGATATTTTGTGTTTCTTTTAGGAGAGAGTGGGATGAACATATACATCTCTCCTGATTTTTATCTTCTACATATGACAGTGACACACAGTATAAGCATATGATTCTACTGATTGCTTTTACATTTTTTATAGGCTAGCAAGTGATAATGACTCTTTTACCTGTCAGTCTTGAGGAGGCATGGTATTTAACTTACTTGTTTTGCTGAAGTAGATCAGACTCCTGGAACTTTAAATTTCTAAAGAAACTGTCTTCATTTTTCGTACAGATGAGTAGTTCTACTGGACACTGTTAGTTATAAAACTGTTCTTAAATATTCACTTCTTCATTATTATCTTTACAGCTCAGCTTGGCACAGAGATGAGCTCTAACTGTTTATCCAGGCAAAAAATACTCTAGATTGCTCATGGCAAAACTCCTCTTCCGAGTTTGTTGAATTGTGACAAAGCACTTCTACAACTTTGTTCTGCTGGTTTGTTGGACAGAAAGAAGTATTCCCCCCCATCATGCTGTTCAGATAACTTGTGATAGTGTTGATTTTTACTAATACGTAGGTAAATCAAATATGTGTTGAGCAGTATTATGTAATCTGAGCAAACAGATGCTTCTAACAGGACCTAATAATACCATGTGTTCTCATAAATCTTTTTTTGGTTACTCTAGATTTCTACTTTCCTCAGCTCCTCATATACACTTAAAAGCGACAGTAGAGATGATTCACTTCAATTCCATTAGTCACAGCTAAATGAGCATCTACTAAATTTATAGTCAAGGCAGATACTTGACTGCAAGTTATTTGGGTGAATTTCAATCCAGAGAGGCTGAGGGTGAAGGAAAATAAGGAATAGGAAATGATATCGCATAAGTGGATAGTGCTCACTAGACAATTTTCTTTTAAGTAAAGTGAGATACATAAAAAATACCAAGCCAAAAATAAGGTAAACTTCTCAGTCAGCCTTCTGCCCTTGGCAAGGCATAAAAGACCTTTACACTTCTAGCTACTGGACTGCCTGCATTTATGCTGAATGTATTGGCTCATGAAGCTCTTAATCCCACCTATCTTATATTTTCCTCATTGTTATCACATACATGGTGTGCTGGGTTCAGCCAGG
>NW_010267275.1:0-5644 GCF_000690775.1 Eurypyga helias | reverse complement strand
TTCTGTGATTCCATGATTCTATAAGACAGTTGTGTTATTCAAATGAAAAATAAGGGATGTAACCCAAACACTGAAGAAAAAGAGGTACCTGGATTGCAGTGTAGTCATTTTCTGTGCCTGCACAGCTTCAGATACTGTCCAGAAATGTTGAGGAGGAGCAATAATAGTGCTGCATGTACAATAGTTGGATGAATTTATTTAAGATACTGTTTACGGTCAGACAAACTATGAAAAAAGCATACATAGATGAAACATTACCAACAATATTGTGATGTTACTTAGAGAAGACTTTATTGAGGGATTTTGGTTTGACTGTTCATACAGACCAATCTTTTAGGCAGAGGCAAAAATTTAGTCATGCTCCCCCAAAGTGTACTCCACTGCAGCACTCAGCATTACACTGCAAATTCTGAGTCAGATGTTCCATCGGATTTGAATACTGTTTTTTAAAGCATTGCTTAAAATGCAGCATAGTGTGTGAGGAAAGAAATAAATAATACATTACGAAGGGTTTTGTTCTTAAACATCTTCCTTCAGAGGTAGTAACACAAAAGGCTTTGTACCAACAGATTCTGTCATGGACTGAAGACAAAAGAAAAACTTCAAGGCAAGGTCTGGGAAGGATAAAATTACTTGGACCAGGACAGATTTCTCTGCAAAGATTTAATGAGTTCAGGTCATACCCTGTAAAATGCTAAACCTCTGTGGCTGCTGTCAAAATCAGTGCCAGTTTGCATTGTCCTCAGACTACACATCTCAGAGCTGCTGGAGGATGGACAAGTGTGACAGCTGACAGAGCATGAGCTTCAATCCACTGATCTTTGTCTTTAATTTTCAAACACTCAGTTCAGCCCCCTCCTGGATGGCATCAAGGCTCGGGGCTTTATAACAACACCAGCTGTGATTTAGCAGGTGGGTCTGATCCAAATCCGAGAAAATTCCAGGTGAGAGCTGAGGAACGAAGAAGTTGAATGCAATGTATCAGGAGACATGTAGAAAAATAGCTGAATGAAGAGGTCTTGATACTCAGGTGGGTCCTCTTGAGGCTCTGAGTGTTTAATAGGTGGAAAAGTCTGCAACTTCCTGCAAGCAGAGTGTATTTGCTGCAGGGGGAAAAGAATACAAAGAAGGAATTTATGACTACTCCTTGACTCTTAAAGCCATTTCTGCTGTGGTTGCATAGCAAGACTCTGATAGCTCCATGACAACCCGTATCATCCCACACTGAAATCATCCTCCTGCTCCTCCCATGCATTTCTGGGTACCTGACACTGCCCACTGGGTTCATCAGTCTTAGGGGACATGTCCTGACATCCTGTAAGAACATATTGTCTCAGTGCTGGATCTTACTCTTCTTCAAGGTAAGCTCTTTAATATGGAGGGGTTTTGTCTTACTCTGCAGCTAGTTAGAACTTCCTCAGCTGACACCTGAATAAGGAACAAACCATCATCTTCCTTCCCAAATCCCTTCTGAGGTGACTTCAGAGCACATGAACTCAGAAGTTTCCATTTTTTCTAAAATCAGCCCCCTCCCATCTACGGTCCTGAGAGATGTTCCTGCAGACTTGCACCAGCCATCTGTTAGAGTAAAGCCAAGGGAAGGACCCAGAGTTTCTGACAGAGAGCTCGGAGGTGGTTAGGTAGCACAGAAAAAGAGATAACAAGGTCCCCACAAAGGATTTAACATGTCTGGTTAACTTGATGGTGACAGACAAGACCTTCAGCTCTAGTCAGTTACTGTGCTGACTCACATCGAGAATAAGAATATACAAGCAAACCCACTTCCTTTTGCCTCAGCCTACAGGTTTGTTATTATCACTGAGACCCACACAATGACTGATTTTCACCAACGACGAGTTGCAGCTTACGGTGGCTTTGTCCCACTTCCCGCTGTCAGCAACCCGACCCAGTGTTGAAGGGTCTCCATGCACGAGGTACACGGACTGGCCTTGCTGAGGAGCAGAAAAAAATGACATCGCTGCCTGCTGGAAAGTGGAACAGATTAGTGAGGGCAAACATTTGCAGGCTATTTCACAGAACATCGAAGCAGTTATAATGATCAAAAGCCAGGAGTATGCACAGGGACAGATGGCAGTGGGTGGCTTGGAGGGGAGGCAGACACAGTTTAGGTGTCAGAAAATAGAAAGCCACTGAAACAAAAGCTTTAAAATGGGTAAGGGATTCATGGCAGCAATTATAAACCATGTAAGGAAAGCTTAAATAACAGCATGCAGAGAGTAATATTAGAAATATATGTGTATTGAAAGAGTCAAAAAAGGGAAAAGTGTTTCGGAATGGAAAGTCCACTCTTGGAATTACAGAAAGACTGTCCACACTATATTGAAAACATGTTAATATTCCCAGCAAGCTACAGAAAACCACTGTCTGATGCTCCTTTATACTCTTCTTATCATCTACACTCTTTACAGCTGATGTGTTTCTGTCATAAAATGGGGGTTTAGTTGTTTGTTTGTTGGTTGGTTTGTTTGAAAAAGCCATTAAAATGTTTGAAAGTGAAAGACTAAAAAGATGGAGAAGGGGAAAAAATTAATCATTTGGTTCATAATGACATCTTTACTTTAGAGATGGGGAAACAGAGGCATAGAGAGGTTAAAAAGAGTGTCTGCAATTCTAGGTCGAGCCTGTGGAATAAACTGGAAAATAAAACCATTATTTGTTAAGTTTTTGAAGGCACATGGGTTGGCTGAACTAGAAGCCTGTCAGAAGCAGATCTTTCTTCACATTTATCATTTCTTTTAAGACATAGAATATTAAGTAGCTTCTCCATTAATTCAGTTTTGCATCCACCTGGAGTTCCTTTCAAAAACAAGAATCTCAGTGATGAAAAGTTTTTCTGCTTTGTAAAATCTCCTTGCAAGTTAAAGAATTCAGGCTTGTCCATCTGAGTGTGTGCTTTAAAAATGAACATGGAAAAGATATTAGTCTGTCCAGTCTGCCCCTTTGCTGACACCAATTATTTGCCATTCATCCAGTAGCATGTACATGTGAGGTCATACTGTCCTTAGCCACAGATTCCTGCAGTTTTTGTTGGACCATTATTCTGTAGATAATGTGACATAAGACTAAAAATGTATAGTACGCATTTTCCAAATGTTCTCATTGTTCTGGCATTACAGAAAACATTACTTGTGTGTTGGGAAAGTAACTTACTTTCTTCTCTTAATACAGGTATCCTTAATTCCTTTGTAAGTTTGTTTGATTGAAATAAGCAGATTTCTCCAGAAGAACAAGTTTTATTCTGGATGTACACAGAGTTTCTCTGGAGACACCTGGACTCAGTTTATCCTGCTCCTGAAAGAAAATCTTGTTTAGCAGCTCCATATTCTACTAGATGCTTTAAAGCAAACAAAATAAAGCTGAAAGCTCCACCATACATCACCGCCAGTGGATGGATTGATTTTTGATTGTACAGAGTGGAGCTAGCATCCCAATCTTATTGAAAGTCAGTGAGCACTGAGGGCCATGTTCTAGTCTATTTCCTCCACATTGTACACAGTTACCACTTCCTAACTTTCTTCCTGTTGCTGGAGTACAAAATCAGCAATATTTCTTTTTTTTTTTTTTTTTCCAAGATATATTTGTTTGTATTTTCCAGCCTAGAATCTCATTTAATCTTCCATTCAGATATCTTATTTCATTAGGCTGACTTTTATTATTTCTTTGCCCTTATGGATGTTCATAAGTTTTCCCAATTTATTATGTCCTGTAGGTTTCATTAGCATATTCTTTGCCCCAGGTGGTAAAATAAGCTTGTGGAAATGAATGGTATTTCTCTCCTCAATTCAGCGCAGCTCTGCTGATCCACACCAGTGGAGGATCCATCTGACTGTCCCTAGAAGATTGTTAATTGAAACTAAAAGTGGGCAATTGACTGCAGTATCCAGTGCAGAGCATCCCTACAATTATACCCTGATCATAATCCTTCAAATCCAGCTGTCAATCCCCATAAAATGCCCATGCACTGTCTCCTCAGAATGACAGTGAATTAGTGTTGTTGTCAAGAAGTCCTTGTTTGGGTTAAATGGATGTGATTGTTATATGTTTCAGGGAAGCTGTACCAGTAGACAGTTCAGCTTGGTCAATGAAATGTTATTCTAAACTGCATGCATCAGTGAATCATCTCAAAGGGATCACTGGTTTTAATAATATAAATCTTTTGACTTACAGGAAAATAGAACTGTAGGGGTCAAAATGAAGATTATTTTATGCATTATTTAAATGCCCAACTGGATCTGGGTTAAAAGCAATATCTGGCTCTTAAAATATTTTCTGTCTAGATCTCAAGTTATTTTCCATGAGAATGTTACTAGAATTCAAAATGAGCGGAAACTATGTTAATATTTATGGTCTTGATATTATGAAGACCAGTATTATTGTCTCTAGATCACAAATATTAGACAAATAGTTAAAGGAGTGGCATATGACCACTCTCAGATCCTAAGATTTTAGTAATCTTTTTATTTACAAGATTAAACACATTTGGTTAAGCAGTTACCCACAGTGAACTACTAAGCAAAACCGAAACAAGATAGCTTTCACATAGAGTTGAAAAAAATCTCAAAATTATAGCTGTTAAGCCTGCTTAGACTGACTAGCATGTAATAAGCCTAGTCAGCATATTTTCTGTTACAGTGATTGCCACCTGGACTGCCAAAACTGCTCTGAGAATCGCACCTTGCGAAGCATCCCACCTGATTCTGCAATATTTGTTTAATTTAGTGTCCCCCATAAGTCAGTAAGACCACACCCAGGACCGAAAAAACCTAATGGAGAGTTCGAGTAGGTATTTTACATACAGGAAAAACGAATAGCAGAATGTTGGAATTTAACATATATCATAGGTCAATGGTCTGTTACAGGGGTTCTAAGAGAGGTTCTGTTCTCTTTAGAGTCAAATTATGGAATACACACTGAGTTTATAAGACTACTTTTCAGACAGAAGATAAATTAATGCGGCAAGTCCCAAAGAGTTTCAAAACAGACACTTTGAGACTGTAGTTTCCCCTCTGTCAAATATAGGAGCCAGTTGGGTAGAAAGTTGTATTGTCAGAGCGTCCTACAGAATGGAAACCAAATGATGAGTGTTTCAAGGGAGAAGATGATCACAGAGAAGTGTATTTTTGAGCAGTGTTTCATCTCTTGTGTTTCTTTACCCCTCAAAGAGCCTTGTTGATCTCAACATATCAATCAATCTTGAAAAGACTTCCTGAAAATAACCCAAAACCCACATGTCTCCACACTGCTGTTTCGGGAGGTAGTAAATCCTGTGTGGGTTAATCATGGAGAGTGAAGGACCAAGCACCAAGAAACAACATTGTTCTTTACGGCTTCAAGGAATAAGGGTCAGGAAGGATGTTTCACCATAGTTCTCCTAGCAGCCAGAAAAAAACCAGACACTGGAAGCAGAGGAAAAGTTCTGGAGATTAACAGAAAGGAAAGGTGGAAAGGGAACGCTATGTACAATGCTTAGCAATAGCTACTGGGCCCATACAAACCAAAATTAGGGTGCCTGCTATTCCACACATCCCCTGACATATTATCTATGATCTAAAGGAAAATGTGTTTATGGCTACAATAGCATAACTTCTTTACTTATTGTGTTGGTTTTAGTCAGAAAAGAGTT
>NW_010267274.1:0-6194 GCF_000690775.1 Eurypyga helias | reverse complement strand
CTGCTCGGACGCGGCGGTACTTTGAAAGACACCATGATTTTAAGTAGGTGTGGAAATAAATGAAGCTAGTAGTTAAAGCAACTTCTGAACACCGCTCCCTCCGCACCTCCGCCTAATTGGCCATGACAAAAGCCCTCGCTGAAGTGTTCTACCATCTGCTGCCGAGTACGAGGTCAGTGATGATCTCCCGCTGGTTTCCACCTTTCACTGCGTAACTTCTTAAAAATACGTGTTCTAAATAGTGCCAGAGACCTAAAATTCTGCTGACGCTTTGAAAAACGTTTCTGCCGTGGACGACCGTGGCCGTGGTTGTTCGACTCATCCCGCGTGTGGGCATCGTCGTCTCGCCGGGCGCCAGCGAGCTCGGCGAGGCTGTGCCCAGATGCAGCAATCCGTCTCCACACAACAAATGCAGGGCCGATGCCTTAATTAGGATTGTTCTGCTGATGAATCCTCCTTCCTGTTTTCTTCCCTCTTTTTGTTTGTCGGCATTTTGCAAATTCTTCGTGAAGAAGTGGTTTTGCTGGGATAACACAAGAGCCCGTGGCATGGTTCCTGTCAGTATCGACACAGTGAAGGCAGATGACTTCAATCTGCAGAGCTGTCAGACTACAATTTACTTCATTTCAATCCCTTTTAAGAATCCACAGTTCTTTTAGCTATGGTTAGTTTCATTTAATGTGTTTAAAATGCAGCAATAGAACCGTTGCCATTGTATATTAATTCTACGGAAAGCAAAACAAGCAGAAAAACTGCTAGCCAAACTTTAAAACCAAAAGCACCAGGAACAGGAAAGTGAAATAGCTGCAAAATAAACGTGGAGCTAGAGCAAGCGTCCTTGGGAGTGGTGACTAGGTGAATGAAGCTGAGTGGAAGCATTACAAATAAACTGAATATTCATCATTTTTCCTCTTTGAAAATTATTTTTCTGCCTTTCCTGTCTTTGTTTTACAGACATAAAACGGGTTTTCTAGCTTGCTTTCTGCTGTGGTTTAAGTAACATAGGGACAGCCGCATTCCAGACTTTCTGACATACCCAAAAATTCTGTTGAGCTGGGGGAGGCCTGGAGGGAGGGGGCAGCTCATTATGTATGAATGTAGCGACAGTGGTTACGAAACGCGGACTTTACTCCCCTGTGAGCCCCAGCTGCCTGTCCCAGTCGTTACGCCAAGTTCTGAGGAAGCCTCTGGCCAGCCCAGAAATCACGCGGGTTCAGAGTCTGCACATGACTGCTTTTAGCCCTGTGCCAAGTGCTGTTTAGTCAAAGCAGGGAATTGAACACAGCACTTTTACATTAATAATATCCTCCTTCTAAACACACCGTATCAAAATGTGTATGTAATTAATAAGGTGCTAAGGCATAGTACCTTTAGTGGAATTACATTGCTCACTACCATTATGTTTCTTAAGCAAGCCTTTTATTTTTCATCAAGGAATGCTGCGTTTAATTTCACATGCTCTTAATGGTGCAGAGCTCTCCGGAGCTTGCTCTGGGCCTGCCAGTGACCTTAATGGATGCAGGTACAAACCTCTTCACAGAATACCGTTTTACAGTTGCATTAGTGTTAAGGCTTAAAAGGGGAGAGAGTTTGCAGGTGAGGTGTGTGTGAATAGTCGCATTTGTCGGTGAAGGCCAAAGATGAGAACCTGCAGAGGAGGATACGCTCCTCCATAAATCTCGGACAATCTTATTTTAAAATGGCTAAAAACAAGTGGCTCATGGATGGAAGAGGGCACATCTACTTCAATGAAAGCAATACATTCTGAACATAAACATTTCTAGAAAAATGGAGACACCGAAATCTGACAGAGCTGCAAACCAAAGCGCTCTTGTCCTTAGCTCAGTTGTCTAGGATAGAAATAACTAAGGACATTTTTCCAGAGACCTCTTGCCCTGACAGAAAGTACACACCTACACATGAGAATATTCTGCTCCATACCTTCATAGGAAAACAAGTAATTGACCATGACCTACTCCAAAACTGGCAATCTGATCGGAAATATGTTTAAGACACACCCCTTCCTGGTCTTACAGACCCATCTTTTCATATGATGCAAAAGAGTTGCAGACAATGGATGATGTATTTAAAATATTTATTTAAAACTATACAATGTATTTTATAATGTCTGCCAGTGCAAGGTGCAGAAGTACACATAAGCTTAAGTCCCAGTGTTCAAAACTGTGATTTTTCAAGGTATATTTTCATACACGATTGTCACACGGTGCCAGAAGCTTTAGAACATCGCCGAGAAATATGGGATTGAAAGCCAGTATGATCTGCTGAAGGCAAAAGTCTCAAGTTCTTCCTAAGCAAAACCAGATTTTTTTTAGTTTAGTGTATCTTGAAAAAAGGTCTTCGTTTGATGAGGAAATGATAAGCTACAGGATTTTTTGTTATAAGTCTCAGTTGTGTTTTAGTTTTTGTTATCTTATACGCAATGGAAATAGCACTTTTGTGCCCATCTTCACTGCCAGGTAGTTTATTCTGTGCTCAGATTTTCTAGATAGGGTTTCAGATTTCCCACAAAGACACAACAGTACTGATGCTGGTGGGAATTCACTGAAGAATTGCTCGCGTACAGCACAAATTAAAAAAAAAAATTATATATTGTGTTGGGGTCATATGTCAATAATCTGGGGTTTGTTTGTGAAATTCACTGTTCTAACTCCTGCCAGCTGCAAAACTTTGTTAATGGGAATGTGATCCAGCCTGCTTTTATCAAGGTGCAAAAAATGAATTTCATTACCTGGAATGGAATAAGAATAAACACGTAAATGGTTGAATAAAATACTTATTTTTGCAAAGACATAAGTAAATCTAAGAAGCACTATGATTTCATACTAGTTCTTGTACAACTGGCTCTATAGACTGCACCACATACTGTATTTTAAACAAAGACAGATTATTTTTTTTATGGAGTTATAGAAGCAAGGAACACTGAGGCATCTAATTGAATTAAATCTGCTGTAGCATGATGTTTCCTATTGATTAGATGATATGACTGTCATGTTGCAGCTTCCCCCCTTACGCATTATTCCTCTACTAAAACCGCATTAAATGCCTACAATCTGATGTGAAAGCAGAACATAGATGAACACCACAGTATCAAAACCACCACAATGTCAAAAAAACAAAACAAAACACTCCAAATTTTGAGGCAGTTGTCGGCACGCCTATCAAGTTCTGCAGGCCTGGGATCACCTCTGCGCCACTTCTGTGGGAGGCAGAACGGCAACTTCCTTGTTAACTACACAACTACACGATGACACTTCTACAGGTTCCTTCAGCTGGCAAAATCACACAGTTCAACACAAGACGATCTCCTTGGGATCCACAGGCACAGCGTCCGAGGTGGTAGCGTTAACGCAAACAGCTGCGGGAGGAGACTGTATCTTTCACACAAAACAGCGTACCTCACCTGGGCCTAAAATCAAAGCTCCTCCCTGCTGTGCGGGGTCTCCTTGAAAATCAAAAGCTGGGCCAGTCATTGCCCTCCACACACTCCTAATGCTTCCCAGGAGCGCGTTTGATTTCACATGAGGGCTCCGTGCTAAAGAAAATGGCAAGATACTGGTTATCTAGAGATACAACAGTATATACATGCAGCCTACAGGAGATGGCCTCTGGGCAACTCCCTATTTACACTGTGACATCGTGACCACACTGTTTTATCACAGCGTTCTTGTTTCCTTCTGTGTAAGTCCAAACAAGGTGAGAAAATTATTCTTACCTGACACGTTACTGCCTTCACCTCTTTTCATGCCAAGCGTTTTATAAATTTCCCGTTGCGGATCTACGTACATTTCATGCGTATACCCAGTTAAACTGCAGAAGGGCTGAAAAATACACGCATACAAAAAAAAGTAATAGTTTTCAGGTTAAGACAGTAATTAGTTAGGATCTACTGACAGTGGAAAAAATACTGACACCCTGAGCCCACCCCCCACCCGATTTGGAAACCTGTGGATTTGTAGTGTCAAAGGCCAAAAATGTTTAGCCCCAAAGCTTTTCCTAAAGCAACGCTTCCGGTGAACTCAAGAAAATATGTTTCCTTAGCAAGCCCGGGTGGTTTTTAAACTTGAGTTTCACTTAGGTGCTTTATTCATGTACATACCGTCCTCTTTTTCTGTGATTGCAAATGACCATCTTTTCACTCAGATCGAAATCCCTCAGTGCAGACCATTAAGACACAATAGAGGATACAATGTATTTAATGGCTAGTTTATTTACCTTGATGTGATGATAAGATGACTGTCCAATAACTATAAGCCTCACATTTGCTTCCTAGAACAGAACATGGGTATTTAAACTGTAAAGAGGGCTGTGTTTCTGCAGGGCTGCAAAGCATTAGCAGAAGCTGGTGTCCTGCGCTGGTGATGACAGTGCACTCAGCTAAAAATTATTTGAAATTAACATCACTTACATGTTTGCAGCCTGCACCTTTTGACTATCACCCACAGTTAGCAGCTACCTTTTAAGTGAAGATTTATTTTTAAAGATAACTTTTAAGTTATATATGCGTAAACTTCCAGTTTCTCTGTAGCATTAGGAGCATCGTCTTTTCAGTTGATTGCAACCGGCTATGATTGTGGAAATTGAAAATTTCCACTCAGTTGCACCTGCATCAAAAGAAGCAGCATGCAAATACTGGTGCACATACATCCGTGATTTACATATACTGATGCTCATTAGTAGACATAACTTGCATCTGCATGTACTGCTGTCTTTGGCAGGAGCAACATTAGGCCTAGGTCTAAAACAGAGGCCAAAACTTAAGTGCATTTAGATGCCAGTAAAGCAGTTAATGAAATGAAATGTTGTTTTAATATTAAGGTGTATACTTGCCTTTTCTATATAGAATCATTTTGCTTCTTATGAAAAGAAGCCCTCCTAAAAGCAGAATACTCACACTAAGAAAGGCATGGATGGTTTTGATACTCTGTATACATGTATCTGAGCAGCCAAATTAAGAAAATATCATTCTGAGTAACACTGATCGAGTGGTTTAGAAAAATCTGTCCTGAGAAGGAGAGCTGCCAAAGAAATTTGCCCTTTTCAACCCCAAGTTCCTTGTCCATCTAGGGCTTGCTGTCAGCAAGGAGCCGAATCTCTGTCAGCAGCTATGCTGCTGTTGGGAATAAAATATGACAGAATTTCAATCAGCAGCCTAGAAGAGACAGATTGACCTTCCACATTTAGCAGGGGATCATTGTCTTTCTCTGGTATCTCCTACCACCCAACAAATACCGTGCATAGCAACCCCTGCCCACTCCATTTCTCCTTTCTGTCACTATGTCACTCCTGTTTGTGCAGCTGCCTCGAGAACAGGTCACGCAACTGATGCAGTTTACAAATAACCACAGAAAAAAAGAGCCTATTTTTAATCCAGATCAATTTTCTGATTTTGTTGCACGCACAACCATCAGTCAGCCATACCGGCATAATGGAAAGGGCAGTAGTTAGTCAGTGGTCAGGAGAAGACAGCTGCCCAGGGCACTACTAATCCCGAAAGACATGCCAGTCAGATGTTGTCTACCTGTTCAGAACACAACAGAAAAAGCAGCACCGACCTAACGGGGCAGGGGGAAATAATGCTGCTGCAACAGAGCACGTAGTGCAGTAAATCCTGTCTCCTAGGCAGACACATTATGGCCACCGTAGCAAACAGTGAAAGCGCTAACTTTTTTCCTGAGCATTTTTAATTTGATTCCTAGAAGGTTTAAGCCTCACACAAGCCTGCGGCAGGATGTAACACATCTGCTCGACCACAGCAACCTCATGTACATAATAAAGGCAGAGTACTTACTTGTAAAAACGCCTTGGAGACTTTTGCCAGGTCTTCTACATACTCCTTACAAGTGTAACATAAAAAATTCTGCAACACAGCCAGTTGGACGTGTCATAAACAGACATAATTGCACAGCAATGAAGCATCAGATGCTGACTGCGGGCAGGAAGGACTGAAGCTCTTTCACAGTCGCCGTATTTGCACTAGGGTCCTGGTTTAATTCAAGCCTGAACACACAGACACTAGGAATGGGGCCTTGCTAATATTTTTAACTCTGGGTATTTTAGGGATGCGAGAGCTGGCTGGCCAGCTGAGAAACCAGGGAACGCAGTGCTTCGTTCCCCTAAACCCACGGTTGAAGACTTACTTCCTTTCAGGTAAACACTGTACCATTTTTCCAAAG
>NW_010267273.1:2651-2942 GCF_000690775.1 Eurypyga helias | reverse complement strand
AAGCCACCATATTCATCAGGCATGAATATGGTCAAATAACATACCTGAGACACATGCAAAATACTGACCACTACCAAAAGACAGTTAGTAATGCTGAAGCATAATTTAAACTGGAAAGTGTCATTAATAATCTAGAGATTTATTCAGAAACAAAAATTATGTTAGTCAATTAAAAACACTTAATGGGCTATATGACATGGTCTCCTATAGGTGCCTGAGCGATCGCTGCTATGGGCAAAGAATGTTGGGGGTATTGTTAGATGAAGGCTTTGCTACACCCAAAAGCATGAG
>NW_010267273.1:0-2057 GCF_000690775.1 Eurypyga helias | reverse complement strand
GTCACCTTCCCTGGAGGTGTTCGAGGAACGTGTAGACGTGGCGCTTGAGGACATGGTCCAGTGGGTACGGCAGTGTTGGGGTGATGGTTGGACTGGATGGTCTGACAGGTCTTTTCCAACCTCAGTGATTCTGTGATCTACCACCTCTCGGGGCAACCTGTTCCAGTGTTTCACCACCATTTCATGCAATAGGAGCAACTTCTGCCTAAATTCCACTCAAAATGTGTTGTCAGCAAAAGAAGAAATGCCACAGCAATGATGGTTCAGTAAAACACCTGGCCTCCTACAGCGTTTTATTTAAGACTGCAGGAAAAAGGGTATGCAAAAATCCATTATTTCATCTGCTATCAAGAAAAAAGTTTCTGGAAGTTAATGAAAAAATTATGAGGAATACAGGCATGTTATCTCTTTAGAAATGCAGCTGGTCTGTTGGGAGAGCGGTCTTGCAGCAAGCACAGGAGTAGCTGAGAGTGCAGGAGTGCTAGTGTGTGCCTGGGGGCTGGCTGCTGTGAGGCTTCGTTGGGCAGAACCAGCAGAGAAATGCCGTGCTAGGTCAGGCACAGATCGACCGGGGAAGCAGCGCAAAGCCGAGGCAGAAAACTGGCGTGGCAATTGTTTGTTGGAGGGCTGGACTGATTGCAGGCACCGATGCGAAAGACATCCAACGTGATCGACTGCTGTTCAGGTGATCTATTATGGATTTAGTGGCGTAAAATAGGATTAAAAGGGAGAATACAAGGCATCTTTTTGTTTCATATGTTGGTGTTTCTGAAGGTAGAACTCTATGGCGCAGTCGCTCTGTCAGCAAGCTTTCTGTGTCCTTACCAAACCCCAGCCAATCCTTCCTACCAAGAGCACTTAGCATCCAGTCTTTGCCCCAGGCTGTTCCACAGGGAATTATTTACAGCAGGGCAGTTACACCAGTCACTGAGTGCCTCAAAAGGAGGTGTCCAGCTGAGGGAGGTGGCAGGGGAAGGTAAGGAAAGGGATGAAACTGCAAAAGAATGTCAAACATGAAGCCACAGTCCCTGTCACGCATACTGAAAAGAAAGTTAGGGAAAATTGTCTCCCAGAAACCAGGTTGATTGACTTACAAAGGTAAACCATCCCAGAATTACTTTCAGGCCTGAGGAAGGAAATTGGGGATGTTCATTCACCTCCATGGAGGGCCAGAAACATTCAGGCATTGTGAAAACCGCAGAGGATCCATCGGTTCGTTTACCTTCAGGAGAAAGCAGGCTGGGTGAATCCTGCGTGTTTTCCCAGGTAATGGCACTGCGTCTAATAGAACCCTGTTTTGGCTTAACTCTTGATTGATTATGTCAATTTAAAATAACATCTGAAAATTTGAAAAATAATTTAAAATAAAGTTGATTTAAAAGGAGTCATGATTAGGAGTCACACCTAAACCATAGCTCACTAGCCTAAGGCCCTATCTATTCTTCCAACAACAAAAATATATCATTAGCTGGTGCCAGAAATACGTGGCAGCTAGACCTTTTCCTTGCTGTGCCCATGCGTGTGCAGC
This sequence comes from Eurypyga helias, assembly GCF_000690775.1. NCBI lineage: Eukaryota > Metazoa > Chordata > Aves > Eurypygiformes > Eurypygidae > Eurypyga > Eurypyga helias. Next base: position 529 of record NW_010267273.1, on the reverse strand, counting down.
GTTCTGCTTGCCATCTTTTCCAACAGCGTGTCATCTACTAGCCGAGTCCCTCCCATCACCTGCAGCACCGATTTTCTTAGTCCAGGAGAAACTGCAGAGACCTGTAACTTTTTTCAGAGGTCACCGAGGTCAAATGAGTGATTTCACACATTCATGGGAAGTCGTTTAGCAATTACTTGTAAATGAGGAGTTTTCCTTTCCTTGGGTAGGGTTTTTTTGACTCACACAGGTAGTTTGTGGCTTCTAATGACTACGTGGGGTCATTCTTTAGGTTTTCATGAGTGTTCTGGGATTATTACAGGGGCCTAATTAAGTCCTCATAAACCAAAATTAAAGTCTAATGGGTTACCTAGAGTTGCATATGGACTTCTGCCGAGACTCTCCAGACCCACTGTCAGCTGTCAGCTGGTTCCACACAACTTTGAGATGATGGAGAGTCTCAACGACTTTGCTGCAGTATCCCTCGTGTGGCCTCTTCCAGTATTGCACGGGAACATCATTAGAGACATGGATGATGGGATTGGGTGCA
>NW_010267272.1:0-9966 GCF_000690775.1 Eurypyga helias | reverse complement strand
CCCTTCTTGTAAATGGGTATAACATGAGAATATCGACATGCATGCTGCACTGCTTCCCAGACAAAACACATCTTTCCATCCCAGTACAAAAAGAAAAATTCTCATTTTCAGGTTTAACTTCCACAATGACCCCTATCCTTAAGTTACTAATATGCATAATATCTTGATTCTGGGTTTGTTTGTTTGTTTTCAAGATATCAAAATGTCATAGGGTCTCTAATCAGAAAAAAGGTTGTTTGTTTCTACCAGTGGAGTCAGAAAAGAGGATGTTATCTATATCAACTCTACTGTTGACTTAAAAAAAACAAAACAAACCCACACCTCTTACCTTTGACACTTAGGCAAGTACTCTATTGCTTATGTGCTTGGAAATCCAAGCTCTTTTTAGCAACGTGTTCAGAAGTCAGATCAAAAAATAAAACTAATGACTAAGAGTTTAATGAAAGCATTTCACAATCAGGCCTTACAATCAACAAGCCAAGAACAAAGTCAAATTGATCAATATGACCTTGTTGTACAGAAAGAGCAGCTCTGAGTGCTACTGATGAGCTGACTTACCCGCACAGTACAGGGTTACAATATAAACTTTATCATGACATGCCTGGGCAGAATTAAACACTATTTTCAGAAAACTCCATAAAAGAAATGAGTTAACACCATCAGCACCAAACTATGACTCTTCAGCGACAATGCTGAAAGCACAGTCCTGTATGAGTCAAAGCTATGGAGTAGCCAGTCAGCCCAGCCAGAGTGAAGCAGCTTCATCACGCCAGGTCTGCATCAAGACAAAATCACATTGTCAGACGATGGCTGGTGAGATTCTGGTGTGAACGTGACTATTCACAGCTGCATGAGGTGAAGAGAAGGGATTCAGCTGGCATCAAAATACAAACTACAGCCCATCAGAACAAGCACCCTGGCTTGGCTGCCTCCAATTAAGAGCGAGGCAAACTCAAAGAAAGGTCTTGACGGTAACACAGACGGGCACTGTACAGACCAACACACGGCGCAGGCGAGAGCTGTCCTGTGCAGACGGGACAGGGCCCCGTCTCTGCCTCCCAGCCTGCGTGCAAGAGAGGCACGGTCCATCGACACGCTGGAGCGCCAGGCTCCAGGGAGCAGCTCTGGTCCCAGGAGCAAAAGTCAGGCAGTAGAAGAACAGATGGAGGCTGTTTTCAACAAACTCTATCCCAAATATCTAAACCCCTTTGTTAGTGACAACAAAAAGCAAGAACATTTCTTTAGAGAGAGTGCTTTGGGATTCTTATGGAACTTCTCCCAGCCAAGCACCCTGCAGAGACGTATTTCTGCTTTATGGCAGACTTTTTTCATCTTCTGATTTAGCGTTAAGGTAGCTCTTTTTTATGTTCCATCTGCAAAAGCATAAAGAAATAAAGAGAAAGATAACTAGCTGGAAAACTAACATTGGGGTTCTTGTGAGTCACTTAAGTATGATAAAGAGGTTCTTTCTGTTCTGTGCCATCTGTAACTCCTTACAGCTGCATCTGCTTTAGAAATCATCAAGTTAGCAGAAAATTAAAAAAAAAGTCTAGCTCTTCACAGTTTAGCTTTAAAGTTTCCTTTTTTGAGAGAGATGGGAAAAAAAAGTGCTCTTTAAACTATTTTCAACACAAAGCTTAATTAGATTCTACGTTTCAACTTCAAAGCCCTACAGAGATCATAATACTCCCCATGAGAGCTTTCAGCCCTTTGTGGTAAACTCCTCAGCACAGCTATCCAAGGGAAGGTACAGGACCTGCCACCCCAAGAAAAGAGTTCACAGAGCAGAGAATCCTTCCTCCAGCAAACTGCCCATCAATCAGAACTTCTAAAAAGGACCAGAATGACCTTGCACCGTCAAACCTAGAAAGCAAGACGCAGACATCCCTCACCAGTCTACAATACAGGCTACAGAAATCCATATAATCCAGCTCTGTTTGCTTCCTGCTGTTTCACCAACCTCGCCTTTAGCTAACAGTCACCTGGAAAATGGACTTCTCATTGACTAAATAAGTCATAGTCACGCTACACCTATTTTATCTTGCCAAATGGGTCTGACACAGATGATGGTGAGATAAATCACAACTGTAGCCTTGAAAGTGCTAAGTTTATGCTAGTAAAACAGTCCTTTCCGTAACAACACACCATTGAGCTTTGGTCTCGTACATCCAGTGTATCTGTACCAACAGCTGGTTGATCCCAAGTACAATGGTTATTCAGAAATCATTGTTGAGGTTCTACCCACTACAGTGGTTTCCAAATAAACATAAACCAAGTCCTAAATTGGATCTAGCTATCCAGCAGAAGAAGGGATGGCAGATTGCCAAGTGCCAGGGGCACCAGGACTCACAGCACAGCAGCGAGAGCTGTAACTCAGCTGCTGTGTTACCTCGGCCCTGCTAATCGCACTACGGCAGAGCTCAAACATTCTGTAATGCTAGCTCTTGCCCGAGCTACGCTCACTCAAGTGGAGTAAGCTGAACTTATTAACCCCAGTAATTACTGAAAATAAATCCGGAGGGTATACACTTGCTAGTAGCTTAACCTGCGTGGAGAAACCCCCCGCAAAGCTATCTGGGCATCGCCGCTGCAGAGACACGCGTCCCAGGTTTACACGCTGAGACCGCTTGGTTTTCTGTACCCCTGAAACCAGGCTGCCCCACGAACCCATCTGTACGCTGCTCCTGCTGTTCGAGAATGAGGTTGCCACCTGTGGTACAACTGACAGCAGAAAATGGGGTAAGCCAAGGGTTCCCGAACTTCTGCGATTCAGTGGAACGCTATCAATTCTTAACACTTCTACTGGTCTCTGTGAACTTCTGACAAACTTTTAAAGTTATCTAAATTTATGTGCCACTGCAGACTTCCCCAAAGTTACCTTCTGGCGAGTTAACAGATGAACAAAAGGGCTTTTTAAGATACCTCTGTCCAAAGCCAGCAGAGTCCATAGGAATGAAGTAGTAAATCTGGGCTTTTGAGACAAACTGGCAAGCAGAAAAGCACGGACCGGGGAACAGAGGCTGGACCCCCATGGGTCTCCTCCTGCTTCCTCCCCAGCACCTCTGTCATGGAGACGCCTGCAGGAACGCAGCCGGGGCGTAAAAACGGAAGAGTCACTGCACACCCCGCAGCTACACACCCGTGCTGCATAGGAAAATACTTTCTTGGGTCAAAAGCCTATGAACTCACTACAGGAAGTAAAGGAAGAATACCCAAACCTAACAACACGGAAGAAAACACTGTTTTCAGGAGGAAAAAGGAGAGAAGAAATGAGAATCAAACACCATCATTTTCCTTTCAGATTCCACTGGTTAGGGAAAATGGTACCATCTATAAACTGTAAGATATGATTATATCTCTCCAGCTCCTACGTGGACAAGTTCAGTAATAAGGGAGGCATCTTAAGCACAGGGCTGTGCAATAGAGAGGAATTTTCTTAGTGCACTCTCCTCTCCTTCAGGACTTTAAGAGCTTCTGTTCTGACATCCTGAAAAACAGGTCACTCCATCCTTAAACCCTGTCCCCACGCAAGCCCAGGGGACAAGTATAAGCCCAGCGTCCTTTAACATATTTATTATTTTGAACACTTGCTGTCCTAGGATATTAAAAACGTTCTGGTTCAATCGATTCGTTACCAGCTACAGAATATCGTTGCAAATGGTCAGCAGAGCATTCTGACCTTCTGACACCCTGTCTGTGCCATGCCACCAGTGTGACACGGAGACAGGGAGGCTACCCAAGCCAATTTGGGACCTCAGGCTTAGTCCTGGCCCTAAGAAGAAATACTCAACAGAATCTAATAACGAGGATGACAGCACAACAGCTCCACAATTAATCAGTTCCAGGATAATGTCATCATGGTGGTTCTAGAGGACAAAGACACAAGGTACCATGAGAGCCCAGTTTCTGCAGGGGTGGCCCACGAGAGGGGAACCCCAGCCTGGCAGAGCAAAGTACTTCAAGCATAGACACTGCTTGTAAAAGTTGTAAGAGAAAAGATCGTCAACATTAGCATCCCTGGAAGAATTAAAGTGGGAGAAAGGGGAACCAGGAAGTGTTGCAATGACACACAGGCTCCATTAATCTTATTAAATCATCCCCTTTCAAAGTCAGTTTGATTGCCTGGATCCAGTCCAGCTAGAACACTAGCTTGTGTTTCACTCAACTTCACTCAACCCACATAATTGGCTAAATCGTTTCAAATTTTAATCTTCATCACTTACACTAAAGCAATGTAGCACCAAAAAGAAAATGTGTACAATGATTTTATTCCTACTGAATTCAGCCTTGGTTCTTCCTGGAAAATTTACTCAGATGTCACCAGAATTAAATTAGACTGTTTCACTAAGTGGCTTGTGTCAATTATTTGCTTTTAGAATATATTCTAATGATAGGAGTCATTATAAAATGTCAAAGGGCAATAAAGATGGTGGCACTTCTGCCAGAGCTGTTGATACATCACATTATCAAAATAATGAAACAAAATAGCTGAGATACTGAAAACAGACCCAGAATCCATTCTGCTGCTCTTCCAAATTTTAGGAAATCAAAATCACTGCATTTTAAAAAGCATGACATGTGTTTCAAAGTACTTCTTGTAGGAAGGTTTCATACGTACCCGTCTTCCAGCATTGTGTTTCAGTGACAATTGCTGACAGAGATTTCAGCACCCGCATCTACTATTTAGAACCGTGGTATTCACCAAAACACATCTAATCTCAATTAATTTGTCCTGTCTGGTGGTCCCCACACAATTCCTCAAATTCCAACAGCATCAGGTTGCTTAACTCACACCAAAATCCCCAAATAAGCAATTACTTAGTCTTCCAAAGCATATTTTTGTCAAGGCAGGAAGCAGAAGTCAAGCCCCCGCCAATCCCAAGTGCGTATTTTGCTCCTAAAGGCATCAAGGCATGACTGCTTCCTGCCCCAGCCAATATTTACAGTATTCTATACGAAGCAACGCAGATTTAAATGGACACACAAAGCTCAACCTCTGAATAACACATAGTTCGGTGATGAGAGCACTCCCCTGGAAGGTGAGAGACAGGGTCAGAAGCCCTGGGGGAGGGAACTGATCTCCTATATCCTGGCCAAGTTCTCTAATCACTGGGTAAAAGGCAAGGAACCATTAACTTCTGCTGCCACAATATCCTGAAAAGGCTAAAGGCGGAACTGACAGAAATTTTAATTACAATAGGTGCTGCACACCAGCAGCAAGAAAACACTGGTTTACCTTCTTCACTTTTACATTGTTTTGAAGAATTATTAATATATTGGTAAATACAGCCTTTGCATTGAAGGAGGATTGGTTTTCCCCTTGGCTAACCAGAGTCATTATACGTACATTCAAGTAACTGTAAACATCAACTAAGCCCCTGCTCTTTCTACTATTTGTCTTGCCGTCCAGTGCTGCAGACAGTCCCTGCCTACATGACACACCATCTGAGACAGCAAAGCTAGAGGGAGGATGACAAACAAGTGAAGTGAAAGACAAGCATGTTAACCATAAACCTGATATTCCCAACTTTACTGAGGTTTACATCATTTTTCTGATTCCAGATATTCACACGCATTTATATGATGACATGCTTGTCCTCAAGGGCTTCTGACAATCGTTACAATGGAATGTGGCTGGTAATTTCAGTTCTTGAAAAATGTAAGATTAAAGGCCAAACTCCATGTTTGTATGTAAGGTTTTAGACGGTACGCACAGCAGAATTTCATCTACACACTTTGCAGTGTCGCCGAAAAGAAGTGCGATACTTTGAAAATTGAGGTGCATGGTTTGTTTTGTTTCTGTTGTGAACTGCCTCCCATCCTCAAAACACCTTAATTAGTCAGTTGATGTCCCTCAACCTAAACTGAACAAACCAAGTACAAAAACCTTGAATGCAAAAAATTATTCTACTAGTACTTGAGGAGTTCTGCCAACAAGCTGTAGCTCCTCTTACTCCCTGCCCTCTCACACACACATTTTACCCAGCCAACGAAGACTAAAACCACCACCTCAGTCTTCTGGAAGAGACTGTATTTCAATTCATGGCAGTAGCATGTTAAATGCTTGAATGGAATGAAAGCAAATTCTCAGACCTCTGAGTCTAGAAAGACTTTTAACACCAACCAATTTGAATTGTCCCGGAGCAAAGACAGCATTGTACATTTACACTTAATCCAGAACCCAGCAGCTTTATTGATTACTCTGACACATCATTAGACTTAATTTCCACACCCTTTGCGTTACGTAGAGAAGTTTCTAAATATATCACCATTACACTCATCAAACATTTGATGGCTAATGCCAGAATCACTCCACTGATTAAAGCATTTAAGAGGGAGTTCAGTTGTTTTTAAGATTAGTGACTCAATACAGCAGCTTCTTTTTTTGTTCCTAGCTTACCCTCCCAGTCTGTCTCCTAATCATCACCCTGACAGGACACGCACGCACTGCAATTCATGTTGCTCTTATACAACGCTCTGGGAAAGGAAAAATTAAAAATCTGTTTGGTTTTGGTGTGGAAATGTCCTTCTCCTCTCTTGTCATGCGAAGGAAGCTGTGAAAATGTTTTGTGCATTCAAAGGGCAAAAAAAAGAACAAAGCGATCTCTATTGCCAGACTGGGCAACAGTAAAAAGGGAGGGGGTGTTACATCAGGCCTTGAAAAACACTGAACACCTACTAACTGAAGATAAACAAGATACGCATGCTGCTGTGCCCTCTGCACGGGATCCAGAGCAAACACCTCCCCACAAGGTGCTGGAAATTAAGGAAAGCCCAAGTATTTCACCAAGTCACGATCCAGGCCCTGCTGCTTCCATATTCATCTGTGTGATACCTCAACAGCTCTGTGGCTGAAGACAAAAATCTTGGCATTTATGGATACACGGATACACTGGTGATGGGCAACCAGCTCTTCCCACATTTACTCCCTCCGCTGTTGTAGCAGGAGCTTTTGTCACTACCCAGGCCCACTTCCTTGTTGGAATACAGACAGGAAGCAAAGGGAAAATGGGTATTCCACAACCTCCTTCCCTCTCCCAATCCATCCCACTCACAGGAAGTTTATTTCAGCTCTCATTTAATCTGGGAAATCATGAACAACCTTGCGATGCAGCGGTTGCGCTCCTCTGTGGCTGGCAGGCTTGGGCAAGAGCAGCGCGACAGCGTAATGCGTAGCCCTCCTAACTTCCTTCTGTTACTGCAGGAACTGGACAAAGAAAGTTTCTCTACTCACTGATGACACGCATTTTATCCAAACACCCTTTATTTTTAAAAAAAAAAAAAGTGCATATCCTTTGACAGAGCATTTTCGTCTGGCATTTATCCCATATTTCGCATTAGTTGTTCCAGGATGACAGTATTCAGTTTCAGCAGCAAAACTCTCAGTAGATCCTCCTTTCAGGAATAACACACCTGTATCTGAAATACCGTGTCTGCAAGACTATTTAAGACATTAAAAAAGAGCTAAAGTACAGACGGTTATAGGTGTGGGCACTACTGAAGGAAAAAGGGAGACGAGGTTGTTGGAAGAAGTAACTCATAAGAACAGGGACAAAAGGCAACTTACGTATTTAAAATTATGAAAGGGATGGGGAAAAAGCCCAAGTACCTCCTTCTTATATATCCTGACTAAATAAAGTAATTGCAATCAATTACGTTTGGTAATTAAAAGAAAAATGTAAACCCACCTTAACATCTCAGACTTATCCAAACAATAAATATAGCAAGATGAGGATTTGATCTCAACTCTTCAAAATAGCATCACTGAGAGACATCAATCACTGGGAAAAAAGTGTCATCTGAGACAATTTAAAGAAAAAAATCAAACCCAAACCAAACCTTCATTACACCTTATAAAGCTGCAGTGATTCTACGATGCATGTTGACAGTCTGCACAGAAAGACACGTCATCGAGCCGTACACTCCTGGACAAAAGGGAAGCGCTACTGGGGCCAGGAACCAATTCATATCTAGACAAAGACAGGTATGTGAAAGGATTTTTCGTCATGTCAGATTATGTATTTTCAGGTGTCAAGTAAGGTATCTGCAGAGCAGCCAGACAGGACAGCGAGGAACACGGAAAGCGCTCCTGGGAAAGCATCCTGAGAAAGCATCCTCTGCAGCACAGAAAAGGGACCAGGCCTGGCAAGCCGACAGGATCTGCCAGCTTCAGAACTGTACGACCGCACTAATGACCGGACACAGCGCTGTACAACAACTCTGCACAGACGTACCAGTTTCCTCCTGGACAACGTGTGCATTTTCCCTAAAAGCACTAAAGCACCAGCCCATTTCATGCTGAGCTACACTGCCGTAATGACAAATAAAGAGGCGCAAGGTTGTTGCTAGAATTGTGACTAAACACGCATCCACAAAAAGAGCGCCCAAGTTATAGGACAGGACTCCTCAGGCTGAAACTGGATTTTTGCTCTTTCCACAGCTCCCAGATAACAGTGATCACAGGTCAAGACGCCAAGTGACAGAAACCCCAGGCGCATGAGGACACGTTAGCGGATACAGACACAAGGTTACGGTGGTTTTGAGACTTAAGCCTCCTCTTCTTGTTCTGTTACAACCTCAGCACTGCAAGAAAGAGCTACCATCCCTGTGATCTGCCTAGCAAGCGGTGAAGAACAACCTAAATCCCCTTCACTCCCCTAAAACGCACAATCTAAAGAAGAGTTAATCCTCCTCCCAGCCTCTGTTAAAAACCTCCCCTTTAGGACATGACTATGGCAAAGACACTCACTCAAAAAATCAAGGGAGTTAAAGATCAAAACAATCTACAACTGACAGGCTGTTTCATTTAGTTTTTTCAAGAAAGCTGACAAATCCTGGAGTTGTTTACGAATTTATACTTTCACGCTGCAGTTAAAGACACTAAGACAACAGTTCACTGGACACATCCAACCGAACGACATTACACCACCTGAATCTGTCCCCATGTTCACTTACTGTAACGCTACGTAGTTAATCCTTTCACGCAAAGAAGTTGCCTGTTTGCCGCTGTTTTAAAGCAGGGCAGACCACTGCCTGAACTGAGCTCGCCAAACACAAGAAGAAAATCTAAAAAGCGAAAGACCAAGAGGCGTATTGGTTCTTGACAGAGAAGTGACAGGAGATGGGAGAGGGGCTGCCCAAACCTCAACCTGTGGCAGAACAGAAATCTCCATTGGGTTCCAAGTTCTGAAAAACTAACGGGAAGAATTTCCAGCACCATTCAGAATAGGAAAAATTCTTAGCATATTCTGTCCCTTCTCTATATTCGGCACACACCAAGGTCAAAAGCTGAGATTTAACTCCTTTTTCAATAAGGATATCATAACGTTTTGCAAAAAAAACCTAAGAAACAACTCCGGGTGCTATCACCAGAACGGGGCTGAAATGCAGCAAGAGTATCACAACCAGACTGCTGCAGGGGCCAGGTCAATCGAGTGAGGCACAGGTAAATTATCCGAGATATTCTGGTTGCGATCTGTGACAATACACACAAAACACATAATTATATGAACAAACCGAACTCTGACTCTTTGATCCACTGCCAGCTAGGCCCGAGACAGCATCAGGACACAGAAAGAAATGCCCTCTCCTTTCATTTGCTATACTTCATGTCTTCCCACAGGAACTGGTCTCTTCCTCCCCGTTCTATTTCCTGTACACAGACCAAGCCCATTGTCACCAGGTGAAAACACACACACATGCCGTGACTTACAGCCAGCCTGCACCGACTCCTCTCTCCCGTCAGAGCACCTGCGGCCTCCCAGGCGCGAGGGCTGGCCCCGTCCCTCCCCCAGGCCCCGCGGACCGCTCCGAACCGGCTCTCGCCCCGCAGAGATCCAGCTCTCCGAAGGGCACCGCCGGGGCAGAGCAGGATGACAGCCACGCTCATGCCCCCAGCACCCTCTCCCACCCCGCGGGGGGGATGCTCGCAGCCCAAGCACCCCGGCTCCGCACACGTCCCTCCTC
>NW_010267271.1:1659-7654 GCF_000690775.1 Eurypyga helias | reverse complement strand
CTCTCCACCCAGCCTGTCCTTGTACAGCATCATACGCTAATATAAATTTAGCTGTCCTGCATATCCCTTGTGTTTTATGACCTATGTTTAACAATATGATCACATATATATTACAGAATGAGGTACGAAGGAAGACAGCAGAGCAGTGTAGGTACTCACAGAATACTGCTGAGGGGAATCTTTAAAATGCCCATCCATCCCCAACTGCTTAGGGAATTTAGTGTGGTAAGAGTAGTTTTGGTTCTTTGTTATAAGCTCCTAGGAAACGCAGGGATATCCAGATTTGGGTCTGCCCTCCGTCTATCAGCAAGTCTCTCTTTGTCAAGAAAATAATCTCTATTGAAAGTAAAGCTCTCAGCTTGGCCCTCAAAATTACTAAAAGCAGCATTACAATGACAGGCATTACTAGACATTTCTGTGAGAAGCTGAAGCCTTTTTTCAATTTCTTTGCTGGATAGAACTGTGCCATACACGTGCCACGGGTAGGTGAAGAGTCAGTCACTGGCACAACCATATCTGCAAACTAAAGGGCATATCAAGAGGGAGATGAGATTACAATCACAGAAAATGAGAATCAGACACAAAAATGATTTCCTGTGAGGTACAGATGCAGCATCTGGTTTTTGCATATAAATCTTCTTGAGTGCTTTCCTCCATTTCCTTCCAACTTCAGTCCAAATGAAATTCAGCTGATGTGTAAGAAATGAGCCCTTCTCCGCACATTTGTGTGTTTGGGGGTTGAGCTGGTTGTATTCCCACAGCCCGCAGGGATGCCCAAATAATTCTGGATATGACATGCCACTATCTTCCCATGGAAGCTTCTGTCAGCTGTACCATGTGAAAGGCTCTCAGCTGCACAACCATTTAACTTGCCCAATTACATTTTTGGCTGCTGTTCTGCCTTGCAGCTTAGAGAACCCTCTCCAGGAGTTAGGTCACAAGAAGGAACTGCCAAAATATGCTACTTTTCAAAGAGCTTACTCCTAAGGGGAAAGGGAGACATGTGAAATGTTATAGCAGGTCTGGAAGAAAATATCAGAAAAAAAAATTGTTGTGCTGTTGTAATCAGTACAGACAACATATTTTCTATCTTCCTCCTACATCTGTTTGTCACATTTGAAATGCACAGGTTCATAAACACAATTTTATATGCAAATTGTACTTCAGACATTAACTCACTTCCAGTTCTGATGCTGGGAAATTATGGTGTTTGTGTGATGCATCTGTCTTCCTGACATAAGCAAACACCAGCTGCTATTTGCTTGGTTTAAAAAAAAATATGGGTAAACAAAATTCTATTAATTAAATGGGGAATTCAGAAAGCTTAGATATGGATTAAAAACTTATTACACAACCACGCATCTTTGAGTCAAGGAGAGCACATGAGACAAGACAGAGACTCTAATATATTCTCGCAGTAGTAACGACAATCTTTCCAGGCATCATTCACATGAACCAAGTATGGCCTTTGGTATCTCATGTGTTTAAGCAAAATCAAGTTATACATATGCTGAGACCTGGCACACACTTGTTCCACCTGTGGCTCCCTCTGCATCACGCTGAAACGCTGGTGCCAGCAGTCTCTTTGCTTCAAATCCAGAAGGGAAATCAGAAAACAAGCAGAAGTTCTGAAGATGAACAGGGTTTTGAGGTATGACCATGAAAAATAACCACCTAGGTGAGCCAGACAAGCACATTCCTTGCTCTTACATGGAAAACAAAACTTGTCCAGCTCAGCCTTTGAGAAGCACAGACAGGGTTTGCTTCCCAGCAGTTTTTCCGGCAGCTGGGTGATGTGTGCCACCAGCGCGGTACAGTTTATCTCCAATACCACAGTTATGAATCCAGCTATTTGAAGCTGCTCCCTCCTGGGTCGTCACACACGACCCTGGTCTGAAAGGACTGAAGCCCACCAAGGCCTGACACCTGCACAGCAGCTCTGATGAAACGAGACCGGTTTCGCTCCCGTGGCTGCCAGAGCAGCATCATCATAAAACCGACGCTAATACCCAGCTCAGTAAGTGAGGGCAGGGCGCATGTGGAGGACGGACCCTTTGTCCTGTGATTTCTTCCTGTTCTGGGCAGAAAGGCTTGCAGAAGAGACATATTGGGTCTCTGGTCTCTGAAAACTTATGGTTCTTCTTCCTGTTCCCTGTCAGCTCTCAGACACACTTGCCGACACTGTCATTTCTGCTGTGCTGTGCTAAACTAGATGCTGATAACCACCGTTTTGCTGAGGGTGAAAACACATTTCCTCAAAAGTGCTTTGGTTTTTTACATCATCCGTGGGACAACAAAAGTCCTAGAGAAAACTGTGACTTAGAGCTAATTATAAAATATTAATAATACACAAATCATACGTATGGACCCTGGTGTTGCAGTTCTCCTAAATGACAGCATCAGTCCCAGAACAGACCTGTCTTACCCTGTGTAACTCGGTCCCTGTCAGGAGGGTCAAATGCTGTTCCTTTCCCGTTAGGGCATGGAGTAAGGCCAGCTTAGATTTATTCCAAAGTTTCCGGGAGAGGAGACCAGGGACAGGGCAAGAATGATCTGCGCACCACCATTCCCCTACTCACACGCAAACACATCGGTTGCAACTTCACAGCTAGGATCAGTAGGTTTATTCCCAAAAGATGGGCTCCACAGCCATCCGAAAGGTAAAGCTGAATTTCTGTGCTTTGCATTGTTCTAACTTCGAGAAATGTTTAATGGAAAGCACAGTAAGGTGGTAGAAATCTTGCTTCTGTCCCTAAAAGTGCCTCTGAGCAGTTTATAAGCAAAGACAAAAGAAAAGTAGTGAATACTCATTTTCCATATCCCTCATAGGTAAATAAAAAAATAGTAAGGGTCTGCTGGGTATTAACTACTGTTTTCTGGAGATTAAGACAGGAGAACAGCTATTCCTACAGCTAATGCTAATAAAATATGTTTGAGAAAGGAGTCAGGTAAACATATATAGATTGTTCCTCTAGACTACAGTAAGCAGATCAACATTTTTGCCCCCTTTCCACAGATAACAAAACGAATGTACTGAGGCAACAGTGAAGTATCTAAAACAGACCTGAGAGAGACAGCTCCAGGAACAGAAATGTAATGCATTAATTCCCTAGCCATTGCCACTACTCACTCCACCACTGCTACTCCGTTGCTAAATAAGCTAAAAATAATAAATTACCTACTTGCTTTGCCCAGGGTAGAGATGCCCTCAGTAGACACACCCTGTTCAGTGAATGCGGGGCATCGCCATGATCTTATTTCCCATTTGGCTTGCTCAGCTGCGGTATGGTGTGGGCATCCCTGATGAATCCCAGAGTTTACCACTACGTGAACAGCCCGTTTTTGCTGGCTGTTGGAGATGAGCTGTCACACCTGCTGCACAACTTGTAGCAGCTACTCAAAACACCCTGATTTCTTGGTCAGTTCAGACTAGAGAAGAAAGAAGCTATGAGTATCTTCCAAAGGGCAGGATCAAAGTGTGTTGAGAGCAGAGCCCGGTCGTAAAACAGGCTTGTTGCCAGCACTCCATGAAGTACCTATTTTACACACAAACAGAGGTCTGGGGATAGATTCACAGCTCCAGAGATACGTATGGGAGTTTTGCATTGACAGGGCTTGTTAGAGACTTCCACCACACTGTTCCCCCGAGCTGCATAGCGGGTTTCACTGCAACCCTGGTGCCTGTGGACATACCTGAACACAAGATGCAGTTCCACTTCCTCCTCTGGGAAACACGAACATGACTTTTAATACTGCAATCACCCCTCCACCAGTGCAGTACACTTCCAAGCTCAGCATGGTCTTACACTGTTTAGATAACCCTTTCCTATACCTCCCTCAATTGCACACTTTTCCAAGGAGATGAAACGACAATTTCTTTCCCTTTTCACCCCAAACATGTGATCCTGACGGAGTGCCAAGAAGCTGAAACATCCTGAAGGCTGCTATGTCCTCTGTGCACCTGTGTCTATGACAAGCGTGTTGGGAACTTGGAGGAACAAAGCAAAACCAAGCCCAACTCTGTGTTAAGGAGGATCATTCCTCCTGTGTGACACACACACAGAGTCCACGAGTACCAGCACCCACAAAGCCTTGGCGCAGGTATTCTATATGCATCTATATCCTACACGCTATCGTACCAGGAGACGTAACTGTTTAGTAACATTTGGAAATAGCCAGTACTATTTACTGAAGGATAACTAACAAAAACTGTTCCAACCACGCAGTTGTACAGGGACAGGCAACCTTCATACACCGTGTGACACACAGGATATGTCGTGTCCTGTAAAAACACTTTAAATAATTTCAACTGGAGTACTTCAAAAGTATACATGGCTTTCTCATTAACAGAAGAAATGCAGCATGTTCCAAACTGCAGATGTGCATTTGGCATAACAGAAGTGTAAATCGCCCTTATTTTGTGTATCCTTCTCTACCCCCTTCCTTGGCTTGATACCTACAACTGCTAGCACACGACTTCTTCCTTTGCTGCTCATATTGCTTTCTTTTGCCTATCCAGAAGAAATGTGTACCCAGGCATGGTGTTAGAGCTAGACTAACTGCACTTACAAAACCCGTGTCCTTCCGTGTACTAGATGTGCTACAGTTCAGCCTCATCAGGATTTACAAACACACCTGTCTTAGTTGACATCCTTCCTTCAACCAAACTGGAACGGCTCAACAAATTCCTGCGGTTACAGTGATTACCCAAAAAACTGAGACAAAAGCCAGCGCAAGTCGTAGGCATTTGCCAGGAAGCTTGCTACCTCTTGGATAAAAGTTGGCCCAGCTGGTGTCAGAACCTAGTTTCTAGTTCTAGTTTAGAAACTAGCTTCTAGTTCTTGTATTTTGAAGAGAATAGACACATAAAAATGGATACATAAAAACTAAAGTAAAAGCTGTTATTTTTACTAAGTGCCAGTATCAGGGTCTCTAAAGCTGTTTTCCTGCACTCTACCCAGACTACTAGATTTTATCCATAGCCTCCCATGCAGTCATTGAGGCCTTTTCAGACATTTAAATCTCTTCAAACCCCGACAAATCCTTTCCTTTAGGTTCCTGCAACACTTGAGACCCCATCCTGCAGCTGAAAAAGGCAGCATTTTACAACAGCGCCTCTTAACATCAGCTCAGATATTGCAGCAGAAAGAAAATGATCTTATTCAGAGATAAGAGTGTTGGCAGACAGATTAGTAGTCACCTGAGCTTAAATAGGTCAATACCAGTACAGCAGTACCAGCTCCCAAAAGGCTTCGTCTGTTCACCAGCTACTTCAGCTCTGTGTAACGCGGAGCCCAGTTCAGCCACAATGGCTTGCTACTTCAGCAGAAACACTCTTGCATGAAAACGTTGGATCAGCAGGTTTTGAAAACTTAAATAAAATTGATTCTGGATTAAAACGATCAATTCATTTCCCTCTTGGCCTTCCTGGGAATTGAACCTGTCTACACAATTAAACTTTATAAAAATTTCCTCCGAACCTATAAAAGCCTTTTATTTAAAGCTACACCACATCACATTAAACGCCCTGCTCTAATCTATTACAAGTTGAAGGGATGGCGACTACTAAAGCATAAGATGAATACACTCAGCACATGATGCATTTAAAGCACTGAGGAATTTTACTTAGCAATTTCCATCTGAATTAAGAACAATCTTCCCGTGAGCTGACTATTTTGTACAAACTCAGTGACACATGGCTAGCAGGCAGATTAACCTATTAATCTATTAACCTATTAACCACTGTTAATAGCTTAACAATGTGGCTTTTTATTAATCTCCATTTTATGGCTGCTCTGGCCCACACCAATAGTGGCTGTACCAGTGGGCAGTCATCTGTCTGCACAGCAACGGCATCAGGGGCAGCTCCCGCACAGCCTCCCATGCCACACTGCCACTTAAAATGCGGCCTCTGGTTGGCACAGAAACATGGAACCACAGAAGGGTTTGGGTTGGAAGGGACCTTAAAGACCATCCAGTTCCAACCCCCTGCCAT
>NW_010267271.1:0-1289 GCF_000690775.1 Eurypyga helias | reverse complement strand
CCCTGCGGAACGGGAGCAGCCGGCTACGACACAGCGTCAGAAACACGGCCCCGGTTAAGGCATATCTTAAACATTTCTGTCTGTGACCCACACTGACCACCTGCTGACTGAGGTTTAGTTATAAATTATTTTCATATACCTGGTACTACCTCAAACCAGCAGTAGCAGTGGTGGCCAGCAGTAAGTAGTGATACGTTAGTAAAACAAGAGCTAATAGCAAAACCAAAACCATGAAAGAAAAATTACACAGCTCAGAAACGAGATGCCGCAATATACATCGTGTTAGAAACACTTCACAGCCTTAACTTTGTCTTCGTAACCCCAGTGCTCTGGGGTCGGTGCATCTTCCCGAGAATCACCCGGACTACACCACTCAAGCACACCCTAAATCTGAGAAGCTGTGGAGAGAATTGCGAGCATAACCTACCCACCCAGATCTTGTCAGAGTCTGGCATGTCAGTCTGCTCATTTATCAAAACCCCTTCCATGGTTAACGGCAGGTCTGTAGAGCAGAAATGGAGCCAGAACAGATGTTAGCAGCTTTGTCCAAGCTGCAGGATGATTGCTCTGACTATGGTGTCTTTTGAAGGACGTCTCTATTTACTCTCCCATGCCAAATCTGGTAAATATTACCTCTCCTTTGGCTCCTCTACAGGACAGTGAAAGCCAAGGTTCTCGGTTAAAGAAATTTAATTGAGAAAACTGAATGATTACAGGCAGCCTTTTTTAAGATTTCAGGAGAAAAACCTTTAATGGTGAAAAGCATGCCTTAATTTTAAACAGGACTCTCTCCACATTCTCTTTCATCTTACCAGTTCAGGATTCCCATGAAAAACTGCAGTCCCAAGTTCAGACAGAAAATAAGAAGGTGGAGATCGGCTTGGCGAATAGGAGGGAAGGCCTGTATCATAATCCACATTTTGGTGGCACCAAGAGCACCCGTGGCAGAGTGAGAACTACAGGGGCACAGAAGAGCCTCACTGTGCACCCTGGCATCCCAACCAGAGGCGCAACCCACGCACGGTCAATCCGCTCTGCGCGCGTCTGGACAAGGGGGGGTGGAGGTGTCCGCAGGCTCTCTGCCCCAGGGACTGAACCACACTCACGCTACACTTCTGAAACACTCGCATTACCAAAAGCAGTCCAGCTACAAGTGAAGGCAAAATAATTGCCAGCAGTGTCGAAGGGATGACACAACCGTTCAAAGCGAATGTCACCCTGCACTGTCTATGGAACAAGTCACATCAACTGCTGTAAGATAATACTACATTATCATAGAATCATAGAAT
>NW_010267270.1:0-1977 GCF_000690775.1 Eurypyga helias | reverse complement strand
TCCAGCCCTCTGAGCCTCTTTGTGGGCTCCCCTGGACTCAGTACAAATGGTCAGTGTCTTGCTGGGGGCTCCAGAGCTGGACACAAACTGCAGGTGGGGTCACATGAGAGCAGAGGGGGAGAATCACCTCTGTCAAAAGAAGGTGCTTGGCAAGAAGGAAGCTGTGAAGCTGCTCTGTGATGGCAACAGCCTGCAATTTCTATTGCTACACTATGGCTGACAACAGGTCACACAGAAGCAAAGTTGTATGAAAGAGCACTGATCCTTTGAAACATCATTAATCAGTTAGTGAATAGTCTAATCCTTCCATCCCCATGCCATACCATATTAGGATGCTATTCCAAATTAGCTTAAGTCAATGCAAGTTTGTTCCCAAATTCCTTCAATGTTCCTAACCACATATTCCTACTGGCAAGGTGTGTATGATGGGATGGTCAAGAGCTGATTTAGCTAAACACTAATATCTCCCACTTATGGGGTTATTTTTTCTCTCAATCAGCTCCCTGAACCAGCTCACCCCATGCTCACCAGTGCCAGAAGGCAGCAAGGACAGAGCTGAGCATGCCAAGAGCATGACTGGGAGCAGGAACAGAGCAACTAATTCAGATGAGCTTAAGGTGCCAGAGAACTTCACCCACACCTTGCTGTCAGTGAGACACCAGCTGAATTCAAAGGGAAAACTCGTAGACAGATGGCAAAAATTTGATCAAACATTTCTGCTGGGGGAGGACACAACCCACAGCTGCTGAGGACACCGTTTGACTCATTATTTCAGCTCAGGACTTCTATTCTCAACATTACTTTCAGTGCAATGAAGTGCAAAGACTCATATAGAGGGATGGCGTCGTACAAACCTTTCAACAAAGGAACAGTTCTTGCCTCTGAAAGCTCACAGTCCAAGCTAATAATACATAAAAAAAGGCAGGGACAAGCAGGAAGAATGACAACAGTGCAAATCTGTTTTCCACCATGGGCTGCACTCAAGGAGGTATTATCACAGAGACAATCCTAAGGAAAAATAAGACACACAACCATCCTGAAGGAAACCATCTTGTGGCTTCACTGTTCTTAATTTTCCATTTGCTTCCATTTTTGCTCGAGACTTCAGTGTATAGGTCACCTTTACACTTCCTCAGCATAAGGAAATAGTCTGCTGTGACTGGCACATTTCTGCATATAAATGGATGATCTGGAAAAAACCTGTGTGGAAAACCCCAAGAGGCTCCTATTGGAACTTAATTACTGGAAAGAAAATGATTGTTTGGGTGCCTAGGAAAAACCTGAAGACTGAAAGTTTGAAAAGAAGAGAATAAAATGCAATACTTCAGTTTCAAGTCTGATTTTACTGAAAGGTCATCAAATGGGTAATAATGTTGTCTAGACCACTTGCATATACTTATCTTAAAAGCAAAAAGGAAAAGAAAATTTAGACACTTCTTTCTTTTGCAAGCACAGATCTTACTGCTTCTACTTTGTTTGCAGACTAAAGCTCATTAATGTTCCTAAATCAGTAACTCAGAAAACCTGTAACACTAATATGTAAGCTCTTCTGTGTTTTGTTTCTGTAGAATTTAAAAGATCTGGCAACTTTTTTCAGTGTAACCTTAAACACCTGTTTCACATGCAGACCATAATGACAAATATTTTATATATGGGCTCCTTTGAAAGTTTGTAACATAACAAAGATCACGAGCTGCACAGACCGTACATATAACTGGGAATTTAACAATATTAATATTTAATATGAATGCAGCACTACTCTCAACAAGCCTGGGGAGATGATAAACCACTCAGACTGTCTGTAAGCACAAAGTTCTAGAAAAAAAAACAGGACTACAGAAACTGAAGGGCTAGGAATAAAACCAGCAGTGTTCATAATTCATTCTGGTATGAATGACAGAGATGAACCAAGTCATGGGGGGAATTACCTGGGATACCAAGATGCACTGAGCCATCAAGGGCATTTACATCTGTATT
>NW_010267269.1:0-1972 GCF_000690775.1 Eurypyga helias | reverse complement strand
CTTGTCACTGGTCTCCACTCGAGCCATTGACCATAATTCTCTGAGTGCAGCCACCAAGTCAGTTCCTTATCCATCGAGTTGTCCATCCATCAAATCCGTGCCTCTCCAATTTAGAGACAAGGATGTCATGTGGGACAGTGTTGAACGCTTTGCACAAATCTAGGTAGATGACACCAGTTGACCATCCCTTATCCACCAGGCCCAGTTTGTGAAATACTTGTGAAAAGCAATCAAAAAGAAGCTATTTCATTGTCTTTTAACTCTGTCTCTCTCTTCCTATGCAATGTTGCTGATGTGAGAGGACCGCCCCTCACCAAGGGGCCAATTGGGCCAGGTCAGGGTTTCAGGTGAGATGCGCAGCTGAGAAATGCCCTCATGGAGGTTCACGTATGATGTTCGGGGTAGAAGCAGTAGCAAACCCCGGCCCTATTCCTTTTGACTAGGATAGTGGTTCTCCAGTGCCAGGAGTTCCACAGACCAGAATCAACACTCAATATTTTTCTCAGACCATAATGCACCGAATTTTACTCTCTGACTTCTAATGAACTGCTGTTTAATATAATTTTGTGGACCATCATGGAACCACTAAGCATACGCTTGTGGGAACTGCTGTGCTGGTTGAGAGGGCCAGAGGTTTCAAGTCCCTGTAGCTGGTCAGGTCAGCTATTAAACATGGCTAGTGTTTGCTCAGAGGTTGTTGGTGTGGTTTGGGATCTACATGGGATGGGTAGAAATTTGGTTCTAAAGCATTTGATTAGATGAGCTTTTTGTGGGCAGTTGAAATAAAAGAGACGTTTGCATATGCACTGCAAGATGCCGTGGCATAATGGCTTAGGCACCAACTGAAGAATGGTGATTGTGGTAGTGGTGTTTTGAGGCTGTTTCTGAATTTTCTTTGCCACATTCCCTGTGTTTGCCAGTCTTTCCAGAAGCAGAAAGGGATGGAGGGGAATGTTTTGGATGAATGGTATCACATCTCAATATTGACAACCTCAGAAATTCAAAAATCATGTGAGACCTGATCACAATTTATTACGGTATTTCGAAACTTGAGTAATAGTTAAGTTTTTATCTTTTCTCACTTTCTGGTTTGTGAACTTTTAAGGTGATCTCCGAATGTATTTGCAAACTTCTCTAGAATTTAAACAACATTAAACAAATCTACAGCTACAGGGGTCCTGTTTATAAAAATGCTGTGGTCCTCTTCGCAAAACAGACACTTCATCAGCGTTTATCTTGGAGAACAGTCAGGGATCACGCAAATCGATAATTCTGTTGGGCGTGCTGAATCCTGGTAGCTGTGTGCTGCATGAGTAAGAGCTCTCCAAAAGCCGTATTATCTTGGCCGCAAATTTTTTTAAACTTCATTATTAAATTATTTTGGCCCTCAAAAAGCTGTGATTACACTTGGCTGTTAAAATAAATATATATATACACACATACATCTATGTTTAATACACATACATATGTTTAGTTCATCTGTATGCCTAAGCAGAGTGTGTGTACGTATATGAACACACACACGTACAAGCAGCAATCGAGTGATACTTAAACTCAGTTCTTAATTAGGGCAGAGGATGTCAACCGGAAGAGAGGTGTGAAACGGAGAGGGCTGAGATCAAAAGGAGCGGTGGAAGGCTGTTGGTAATGCATAGAGTGGGCACGTCACTCGGGTGTAGCCAAGCTGTTGGCGAACAAGGCGGAAACGCCAAGTGTGGACTGGCAAGAGATGTAAATGTAATGGGTGTGTGAAGGAGGAAGTGCAAAAGGTAGAGCTCTGAGCTTTTCCAGAAGAGCGCTGAGTGGAAATGGTGATTGTAAGTCGGCCAAAAAAGCTGTGGAGTTTCACCAGAGAAACTCCCACTTTGCCGCCTCGCCTGGCCTTACAGCCTTTTCCGGACCCTTCCGGAGAAGGCTTCTCAGCGAAGGGCGAGTAAGTAGGCGGCGTGTTTTGGGGCGGCGGTGAGGGGAG
>NW_010267268.1:0-12137 GCF_000690775.1 Eurypyga helias | reverse complement strand
GTGTGACCATCCAGCCAGTTCTTATGAGATGAAGCATATGAGATGAAACATTTGCATAAAGATTAGTGAGTCTGGGGGAAAGAAAATTACTCTGGCAAGCTTTTAAAATTTTTTTCTGGTTAAGCTGCAGAGAGCCTGCAGGTCAGAGCCTGGATTCAAACAGGGTTGAAAGGAGAAGCCTGCATGGGGACATCACCAGAAGTCACAGTAAATGCCTTTCATTTGAATTCCAGAAACTTTTGCTGAGCGTCAGTACTGATGGTTGTTATGCCATGATGTTTCCACCAACCTTCCTTCCATAATGTGTTGGAATGACTTCTGAGGAACACTGTTGGTAACAAAAGCTCCAAGTAGAAAATCCTGTGGAGAAAAAAAGAGGCTAGTGGCTGTGTGTTTTGCCTTTGTTTTGTGTGGTGCCACTGTGAGATATGTAGCATAGCTTAGACCAGATTTAGTAATTACAGTTTACTGAGGATGAAATACATTGCAGAAAAAAAAAATTTGCAATTCTTCCCCTGAGGAAGCACATATGTGTGGTCACATACAGGGATGTGTAACTGAAGCTGAGGGTTGGGCTTTCTTCTGGAACTGTTAAACTCTTCAGGAATTTTAAAACACTTGCTCTCTTCCTTCCACCACCAGTCCTTTCACTCACTCTCTTGACTTTTGCGGTCTCAATGATGCCATTATGCCATTTTCCAGTAAGTATGACAAACTGTTCTAATTAAGTCATTTAAAACAACAGTTTTATTGCAAACATATGTGACACCAAATGTGTTCTTAAATTAATTTTCCACTGCTCTTTTGTGCAAATTAGATGGCTTCAATCATTGTAAGTGGGATTTAGGAAAGCTGGAGTTGTTGGAACCCACTGTTTCGTGACAAGAGGATGCATTCCCTGTTTATTGAAATGTATGTGCTGGTAATACATGTTTACAAGAAATATATTCAGTTTGTTGAATTTTAATTCAACTATCATAAATATGTTACATAATACTGCTTAAAATATTTTAACATAAGGAAGTGGATAACCTGTGACTTTCAAATGTAGAGGATCTTGTCTTATTAATTCAAGAATTAACAATATTTATTCAATTGCTATTAATGGCTTGACACAGATATTTAAATATTACCTTAAAGACCTCCTAATGCTTTCAGTACTACTTTTATAACATGTTTTAAATTTAATTGTTTAGATTTGAGATAATCTGTTTGAATCTACTTAGTAAATATCTGATTTCTCTAAGTACAACATTTGGTGATATATCTGCCTAAAAACAAAATTTGAGACACAAAAAGCAAGGTTTTATCTACACAAAAGCTGTTTAACTATGAAGTGGAAGCTCAGCAGTAGATCTACAAAAATTATTTAACCTCAGTATGGCAGAAATTAATGGAAGGCTCCTAACTGCTGTAGAAGCCACTGTTTTGGGTTCAGTGTTCAAAGCCCCTGTTCAATATTTAAGAACAGGTAAGGATTTGTGAGGCTGGTCCTCAACAGTGAAATTGCTCAATAGCGAGATATTTAGTCTTCACCTCTACTTTTCTATATAAATTCGGTGCTTTGCTCAAGGCTACACTTCTCTCAAACAGAAATTCAAAATCTGAATTCTCTTCGAGGAAAGGCATACATACAGGATGCTTATCCCACTTTCATTCACCCAGAGGTATGAGAAGCCTCTTTAATCAAAAATATGTGTCTGCCTGAAGGATACTTAAAACCAACCTGGCCTTCTGAGGCAGGTGTTGGAAGCCAGGCCTTTCAAATTCTTGATTGAATGATCCTTGTGCTGGGTTTTAAAAGGGTTTACAGCCATTATGTTCTCAAATCCCTAGCTGAAATGGGTCTGATTTTGTATGGTATGAACAGAAGAGGCAGAGTTCCTTCTCTAAAATCAGTATGGTAATGAATAGAGGTCATTAGTGACAGGATAGAATGAGCAATCTTATTTGCTATGTATTCTTCTTACCTTAAAGTGATCCACAGCCCTATCACTTGCAGCTCCAGACATGGCAGTACTTGAATTCCCAAAGCTACTCTGTTAGAGCTTATGCCAGAGTCTTTTTTCCTCTTCTCCTCAGCACTCACATCAAAGCCTGTGGCATCCTCTCTTGCTGGAAGCCCTGAAGTGCTGAAGTACCCTGACAGATCTCCACCAGAGGCCCCCCAGGGCTTACCCGTAACCTTTCAGCTGCTCCTCGCAGAAACACAGAATGAGGATCCAGTATCAGCCTTCAGGTCCTTTCCTCTGGGTTGCAAGCACACTCCCTGGATGCTGGCACTTAGTGCCACTTTATCCTTGGCCACTGAGGTCAGTTTAGCCAGCTTTTTAAACTGCAACATCATGTCCTTACTGGCTGTCTCCACAGTAACCAAATTCTATCTCCTTTCCCTGAAAGAATTAAAAAAAAAAATAAAACCAAAACCCTCAGACACCAGCTTTACCTGTTAAAAATGTTAGAGGGCATAGAAAAAGGATATGTCTAAAAAGATAAATACATCCTCTTAAGATGAACTATATGTTCTTGAACTTGTTGAAAACAAGAATGTCTTCAGAAAACTTGAGAACCACTAGTAATTCAAGTGTATCTTCACTTCTGTCTTCTCCTACTACACACCACTCTACTCAATGCACATGCACTAATGTAACACATTCACAAAATAACCTTTAATTTACCTGTTAACTCAATTTTCTTAGGTTTTGTGTCATTAAATCCTGGATATGGCCTTAATATACTTGTTTAAATCATTTGTGTGTAACTTAACATTTAGGGCAATTGACTGTATAAAAGATGAGACCTGTGTTCAAGTCCTGGCTGGTTAAGAATAATATGTCTGAGATTAGACATAAGCAGCAGAGCCTTGTCTGCAAATAAATGCTTTTATCATCACACACATGCGAGTCTCAGTCCTGGATTTTATCTCTAGATAACAAATATAAGTGTTCTAAATGTCCAAACAGTTTTAATAGGAAACATTGAGAGCACATTATGATTTCCACAATTTTCAAAGATCCGTGTTGTGCAGGGTCCACCTGCAGAAGAGTACATACAATTTGTTATGCCATCTCTGCGTGGACAGGCACAAACTGCAGTTGGAAGAACGCCTTTGGCAGCAACATCTCATTTCCAGCTGCTTTCTCTCCTGGAGACTGTGTGTCTATCCCTCCATCCAGTGATACAGCTCACATCCTGTGACTATTATTCCTTGCTGGAGCATTGCTGAGTTTTCCTAAAACATCAACCAAATTACGTACCACAACACTGTGGGTGATAGATCTTTTAATGAGGAATAGGCCAACAAAGTTAAAAGGATGGTGCAAGTTCTGCAGTTCAGACAAAAGAGAGCAAGAGAGATTCAATTACTTAATACTTTCTTGTAAGAGAGCGGTAGTATGTGAACATCCATACGAGACTACAGGTACAATCTAACTGAAAATGTTCAAGCATTAATAGCACACAACAATAATTATTGTAGAGAACGATTCATGAAACCTGAAACAAGACGGTAGATGAGAACGAGCTACCAGAAACAGAACATTTTCTCTGATTTCCAGCCTGTCTAGAGCTCATATATATGAAAGGAGGAGACAAAGAATGGGTCGGTCCTCGTTGTTCTATCCATGCCATCTCATTACTGAGAATCTTTGCGGTGTGCATGGATGTGCATGAAGGAAGGAAGTGCTTGTAGCAGGTTGACTGGGAGGTGTTGAATACATTGCATGTGCACTGCATCACTGATTCCTTATGCTCAGTACACTCGAACCGCATCTTCAGGACATAAGGTTCACTGTCTGTTTGGCCCACAGTTTTATCCATGAGAGATTTTGTGGCTTGAAATGGAAGAAAGCTTGAGGACCACTGCAACTGACATTGTTGATTATGAAATTCTCCACTAAGATGAAATTTTAGGTCTCCTCAGACATTGATATCATATCAGAAATTTCCAGACACACCCAGCAGTGAAGTGTCTAATTAACATTAACATTAGGATGTCAGAAAAATATGCAACAACAGCTGTTCTCTGAAGACCTTTTGATAATCTAACATCACACCTGAAACTTGATCTGTGCACAACAGCCGACAGCTCGTATGATATAATTTAGTATCTTAATGGGGTTTCATCTCTGTGGGCTTTAAGGCAACTTTCCTCCACCAAGACAGTTTCCAAAGACATTCCTGATCCCTTCTCATCTGAGTACCCTTTGATACAGGTAGGAAGCAGAGTGCAAGCCAGAAAACTATTGTGGTAATGGTTGTTTTTCCTCAGCTTCTATCTTTCACCCTTGTGACAGAACAGACCTATCTAATGATGCTGTTAAACACAAATCCTGAAAAAACCGTGAAGAAGCACAAGTTCGAGCATTGTGACATCAATTGCAGTTGCAGGAGGGTTCTGTGTTTCACAGAGAAAAAGCACATAACCATGCCCAAGAACAGCTTAGGGCTAACCAAAAGGAAATACTCAGGGCAGGGCTGTACCCCATTATTATAATGAACAGGAATTCCCATCTGCTGTAGAACCACTCAAGAAGAAGTTTTTCTTTCCAAGAGCAATGCAGCACTATTAGGATTTAAAACATTGCTAGACATAGGCTACGAGTGATCAGAGAATTCACTCAAGATGCTGAAGACCATAAAAGCTTCCTGACTAAATGCAGATACACACCTTTTGCCTCATATAGAAATGTCCTAAGGAATTGGAAAAGGAAGGTGTGACGAGCAGAAATAAATTCAAGATTCATAAAGACACAAGGAGGAGGAGATACTAATATGATTTCATAGTCTGAAGAGTATTCAATATTTTATATAACACATTGATAGATTGCCAATAATTTTGATTTAAAGTATATGCTTTTATTCAATAAAGCTGTTAAAGATTATAGCTTAGTCATTGTGGTTGTATGAATTCAATTTTATTGTAGATTAAAATTTATACCTGTGATCAGTCCTGATTTTTTTTTTTATTGATGTATTACCTCATCTCAACTGAAGATATTGTACAAAAATTCTCAAAAAATGATTACAGTATGGACACACATAACCTCAAGGTTTATTATTCTCCTTAAAGTTTGAAAATTCCATCTGAATGAGAATCAAGTAAAAAAGAACAAATACAGATGAATAAAATAATTTTGGAAGACAGTAGTACTGTTATAATAGCTAAAAAAACCCAAAAACCAAAAACCTGTATCTGATGCAAGAGAACTTTAGATGCTTACTGAGTAAACCTTTTCAGGTCTTGACTGTGACAGAAGTAAGCTACATGCCAGCTGGAATAAAAAACGAGTACTTTGGACATCTTCCAAAGAATTACGTGCCAGGATATTGAAAGTTCCAAGTATCCCATCTTGCCACACAAGTGAGCCAATACTTTTTCCCCTCAATTCACTGTTTCTTATCTAAGAGAAATAGAAGTGTAAGAACGGAAGTGAGTCTGGTCTTAGCCAAAAAGAATGAGTGATGTCTGTTTGTTTAGGTCCTCATATGGTTCCTATCACTTAGTATAAAGAGTGTCAACCAAATATTTAAGAATACTGATGGGATTGACAGAATTTCTTTTCACTTTAGAGACTCTTCCTCTCAACTTCTGAACCTATCAGAATGTGGTAATAGTATCTGAAATGTTTGACAAATGTCAAAAATACAGACTCTCTGTTTATCATAGCAGTCCATTTCTTATTACAACATTTTAAGAATAAAATACATTTTTTAAGATGTTTCCTCCTTTCACAAATTTAAAAATAGCCAGGTCTTTAGAAGACAAATTCACCAAGCGCTGGATTGTCCACCCACTAATGTGGAATGTGGTCCAATGGTTAAAGCACAGTTATGATAGTAAATATTTTAACAAGTACTAAGTAGAAGCAACAGTAAATGTAAGAACTTAAAACTCTAAATCTCATGGCTTATCATGTGTATCTTTTGTAAGATAAAAAGTAAACAGAAACTGAGTTACCAAGCCTTCTTGTGCCTGATTTGGCAGTGGTACAGCAAAGCAAACCTGAGTCACCTTACTCCAAATGGCACGTAAGAGCGCCATGGCACATAATGCTGCAGACACTTTTTGTACCACAATTTGAGATTCTTGCCTTTATACCTGTAGGTGTATGAAGTCCCTCCAAAGGCAATGCCAAAACAAAGAGACTATTTTTTATATTTACCTCCCATTGTTGTACAGCTTAAACTCGTCTTTTACTCTTTAGCTTGGTAAGTGCAAAGATTCAGAATCTGTGACATGCAAAACACCCCATTTCAGCTATAATAAATCTCTGCACAGCAACAACAGATCTTCAGTAATCAGAAAGTCTACCAGCTTCAAAAGACATCACATAAAAGCCGAGTTTTGATAAAAATTTCAACACTTCAGAATAAATGATCATTGGAGAGGATCCTGGAAAACGAGGATGCATTTTTCCCCACTTCTTGAATAAACATCCACAACAATAATCCTTCCTGTTCCAGGAAGCAGAATTCAATGTCCAAAATCTTAAACAAGGCAAAAATTACAAGTTTCTGTTTCTCACGCTATTGACTGAAATTACATAGATGAATTAACTTCCTTATACAACCTGCACTACAGTAAAAGGATTTCTGTCTTGACTTGGAAGTACTCTCTGAGAACAGAGCACTAAGTATACCCCTTCTATAAATTTGGAGAAAAGATGTTTCATCTTCAGATCATCAGAATCCTAATATTCTATGATCTAATGGATCTTCAGACCTCAGGTCACCCTTTGGCTCCTATACAAATTGGATTGAGCATATAAACCTAATCTTTTTAAAGGAATCTGTCCTTTGTACCCAGGTCACTTGCTTTGTGCAATAATTAAAACAAGCACAGTGCAGTAGCAAACGATTAAGAAAGCACTAAAAGATCTGGATCCCAAATTCGCAAATGCAAATAATCAGTCCAGCAATTTCTATAAAACTTGGATATGCATGTAAGGAAAGGCATAATCCTATGGAAATTCAGGAATGGAATTATAGATTCCCGTGTCTGTTGAAACAAGAAAACTCCCTCGAATCTCACAGAGAAAGAAGACATGGTCTCAGTAGTAGGCCAAGGTAAGCCGAACTAGCTGTAACTAGGCTGAATTTTTGGCTTCATTGTCCATTTTACCAGATTACACAGGTTTAGGACTGTATTTGCATTCAGTTTAACTAACTTTGAAAGCAGAAGGTCAGTGCTGTAAAAAATGTATGGAAAATTTAATCAACACTTCACTCAAAACAATTTGCAAAACTGAGCAGATTTTTAAGAAATATCTAGAATCCTTTGTAGCTCTTTCTTTGTTGTTTATTTATTTGTTTGTTTTTAATTCAAATACTGACAAGGTTGTTGAAGTCACAAATTTACAAAGGTAAATTATACTAAATGAGGTTTATTGGTTTTGTCAGGCACACTACTGATGCATTGTTTTTCAAGTGCAGAAAAAAGAGTGGAAATTATCAGAGACACAAACGAACATGTTTATATTAAGCCTTTTGATATTTACCATTTTATGTCTAGACAAAGTCTGAGTTGTTGTAAGAAACTTTGAAATGGTGCTAATGACACAAATATGGTATCTTCAGATGTTAACCACCTGAGCAATGGCAAGAGCCAAAGAAAAATCAGATTATTATTCTTTTACTAAGTCCTGGATACCAGAGCAGACTACATTTGCTGTTCCTATACAAAATAATGTATATTTTAAAGCAAGGGACAAAAATTAGCATTTCCCCACCTTTCAGAGTGAAATTAATATGAGGGAATTTCTTTTCATTCACTGTGCTTACACTTTTTAAAGTTCTTTTCAGAGTAGAGTTTTTCTGTGTAAGATCCTCTAAAGCAAGAATATTCAACACAAATTTAGTGTTTATCAAAACTAAAAAAATATTTATATAGGAGATTCATATGGCAACTTACTAAATATGGTGCTTGACACCTGAACCAAAAGTAATTTAGATATAGTTATTGACTAGATGTAAGTATTCAGCAAAATAATTCTAGACTGACTGTATGGGTTGACACCTCAGGAACATAAGCATATGTCTACTGAGTAAGCCCTCAGGTCCTTTCAGCCCACTAACCCCTTTCTGGTATTGAATTACCATAGAATCCAATGACGGTAGGGTAAAAACAGAGCACATTCCAGGGAAATTAGGACAGAGTCTTCTTGTGACCCAACTTTCTTAGACAGAATTTATAACTTTCTGCTAAAAGATAAGGTTGAACATACTGAAGAGATGTCACAAACAATTTTATGGATATTTAGTCTCAGTTTTCAAAGGAGGCTTGTAGCCTATGGGTCAAGTTTTCAGGTAATATAAGTCAAGCATATTAACTATAATTTTAATTATGAGGACTTTCCTGAAAGTAAAACTGATCTGTTTTTCTCTCCACATGTTACTTACTAATCATGTGTTTAATGATCTGGCTTGTCAAACAACCAGTCTATATTTGAATGGAAGAATTCATTCTGATCTGGATTCTCTTCCTAAGCTTTTACAACATTACATATTGTTTAAAAAAAAATAATTGAGAAGAGTAAGATAGAATTCTTTCTGCTGTCACACAAGTGCTACTGATTTTTCCTGATGCTTGCTAAAAAGATCAGAAACTATTCCATTGTTTTGAAAGAAAACAGATATTCAAGGTTATGAAAAAGTTAAAGCTCTACCACTGTGCTGGTTTTGTACCTTTCAGATGGGATTACAATCCAGAGTGCATAGGCTCTATAGCTCTTCTTTTTCTGAACCAGTAGCTAAAAATGGACCAGTGGTAATTATCAAGGAAACAAATGGCATGCACGATTCAGATCTCTGTTAGTAATAGTTCTTACCTAGGGAGAAAGGGAGTTGTGAGTTTTCCCAGCACAGCTGCAGAGAATTGCAAATTCTCCAGAACAAATTCAAAGATGAGGTAAGCAAGAACAGACACTTTATTTGAATGACTAGTGGATGAGACATTTGGATATCCACTGAAAATATTACTTATTTGAAAATACCTGGCATCACTTCTCAAAGAAGCATTAGATGATAAAAAGCACATACTAGTATGCATCACTGTGTAACTGACGTTTTAAGGACAGGTTATAGATCCTGAAAAGCTGCTAGAAATGAGGTGACAATTCCAGGTAAATTTATTGTGGGAATTTGAAATAAGACTCCTTCATAAAAAATATTGTTTAAAAAAAAAAAAAGCATAGTGGAGAAGCATTAATATTCAAATTAGTAACAGATGACTTCAACATTATATAACAATTAGTGAACATTGAATAATGGAAACCACATATTTTCAATTATAATTATCTTAATTTAGGGATGGAATATGGGAATATTTTTCTATAGTTCAGAAGATTCTAACTGGTGCTCCTGGCTGCTTGGGTCTGTAACGTTTTGGGCCCAGGTCAGTGAGGCATGGACAGAACCACTGTGCTCTCAGGACATCACTTTGAGAACAGGTAGTAGTACCTCAAGAGCTTACTTGGCACTCATACAATGCAGTCCCATGTTCATCAGTGAGTAATGGATCCTTCCCATTTATGTTTCTGGCTTCTTTCTCTTAGCTTGTATCATGGCTTTTAACATAATTTGAATCCGGAGACTAGGGGAGGAAGTGGCAGAGATTCATTGTCTGTCGACAGATAATTCATCGGTCTAAAATGGAAGTCTTGAACGCGTGTATGTTCTTTTTTGCTTTATGGTGTATGTCACTGAAAAAGTAGGGGGTTTAAGTGTTGTAGCTGCAGTGGGCTTTGAGATACAAGCAGTATAAATCCACTGTAAGCTTGCAAGCTAAAGATTTGCACTTTTTATCTTTGTATTCTTGTCACTGTATTCTAGTCCTTTTCCATGTCTGGGCCACTCATTTCATCTGGCATTTCTCTTGCTTGGGCTATTCTGATTGAGGTGCTTCAGGAAAGAATCCAGACAGTGTTTTTCTTGTGTGCTCCAGATGTTTGCAATAACACACTACTGAAGCGAATGCCAGCAGTAAAGGGATATTCTTCCACAGGAAATACTTTACATCCGACACCAACCAAAACCTCCTTAGGGAAAAAAAGGCACCAATTTGTTGGCTGACAGTTAACCAGTAAACAAAAAAGTAATCTTGGTAAAATTAGATTAGTTAGATAACTTCCAGTAACTGATTTTGAAAAACAAGCATAAGAAATGACTGCTATAAACTATTGCTGTAGGATTACTGCACAAACATACTCAGCCACCATTCTCCTTTCAGCTTTACAACCTGTTTGATTTTCAGTTTTGATGAGAAAAAAAGAAACTACCCTTTCCAAGCAATTATGCAGAATGTATTCAACACAGGAAAAAAACCCCATATATTATGTCCATTTAATCCTATACTTTAAAAACAGTTTTATAGATATTTGCGAGAGAGATGCTGTAAGAATGGTATAATTGTGTTTTTCCTTCCCTGGCCCATATCCTTTCTTTTTTTTTTTTTTTTGGTCATATATAACATTCTATTGATCTGCATTAAGACAGAATTAATGATTTTGTTAATTCTCTCCACCAAAAAAGAATTGTGAGAACAAATACATTTCTGCATCTTTCAAGCATGTATATGCATATAGTTCAGTTTACTTGTTCTTCCACAATAAATGGATTTTTTTTCTTGCATATCCAGTGAGTCACTGCCAAGTCAAAGCACTGCACAGAAAATTATTTACACAATGTTAGAAGACATTATATAATACAAATGGACAAAGTTCACATAACTGGAACAAAGTCCATAATAACACATCATCTTTTGGTACTTATATTCCAACAGAATTTGGTTTTATTATCCTGTCTTACTAAATCCATAGGCTGCACTCTATTGAATTTTATGCTGCAAATTGAATATTTGCTGAATTAAAACAAGTTACAGATACAACCGATACTCATGTTTACTTGCTCATATTTAGTAAGATGCTCCATTTATTTTTCTAGGTATTGAGGGATTAGTTTTCAGAAAATAAATAATTTAAACCCTTTATCTTGTGTACTTTTCAGAGCTTTTGACATTTTTGGAGAAATATCACTAGTTAAAATTTGACAGAAAAAGGCCCACTGCAGTTTAGTGTCTGGGGAATATTCCAGGTGGAGGATGGTTCATTTGTTATGGTTGTTTGCCAGCTCACGAAGAAAGCCTGATAGCACACAAGTGCTTCAAAGAAGACTTAGTTTCAGCAAGTGTATCTTCCAGCTAGGTGGTATTTCTTATTTCCCTGTGAAGGGGTAATAAATCTTGGGAGCTGGCATTCCAATACAGAGACATTATACAGACTTCTCTTTGAACTGTGTTAACTAATATGACACTCCATCCTGAGGAGATTGATGGAGCTGAGCATGGGTTATGCATGGGAGACATTTTATTCATATTTAATAGAGAAATTCTTGCATATATTTTTAAAGTCAGCCAAAATAACTATGTAATTCATTTCCACAACATCACTGAACAAAGGATTTGCCAGATAAGAAAAGTAACTTTTACTGCCATCCTTATTATACACATTACCAAGAAAATGCAATGAAAATACATTTGAGTTCCATAAAACTCTGCTGTACTTTTACTTCTAAAGGAGAATAACATAATCTAAATTGTTCCATTTCTTAAAAGCTTAGCTCCATGCTTAGAGTTCTAGTCTACAAATAAACATCCCTGTACCAGCTTTACCAATAAGTAAACCCTTCTGAGAAAGATGTGTGGACTGTGCACTTGACTGAAAGCACAATATGACTATGCATATGGTATGCCTGTTCTTAAATCAATATCGGGAAGAAAAATGATGGAGAAGTAATACAAGAACTTAGTGCAAAGGATGTCTTTTCCTTAATCCTGACTTCTATTATGTTTGCTAGTTACTGTTTGGAAACAAGCCAACTTAATATACAAATATGTAGTTTATTTTGTGAGATCCTGAGTTTCTTTTAAGGGAATAACTTGTTGTTTCTAACGAAGTGAAATAACATAATGGCATTAATTATGCCACACTTCATAAAGTGCTTTTAATATTTTTTCTTTTAAGTGGAGAATCTTTCAGTCTGTACGCAAATGAACTACTACCACAGTTGGGATTGTAAGTAAACAGTGTGACTTCCTCATTATAACTGTTAAAGTATAAAATCATAGAATCACAGGATGG
>NW_010267267.1:0-3787 GCF_000690775.1 Eurypyga helias | reverse complement strand
CTTCCAACCCAAACCACTCTATCATATGAATAAAAATTCAAATAATGGTGCATGTGTTGAAGCAAATTGCAATTATTTAACCAGTTAGAAAAAGAAGTTACCCTGTCTGCACTGTCTGGCAAAATTACGTATGAAAGTGTAAGTCAAAAAAATTTAGACTGGTTATGTCAGATGAGCTCCCTACCCATCACTATCCCTGTTCCTGGAGAGGGTGGTTGGATTGGCTGTGAAGCATGTTCCCGTTACTGCGATGTTAACTTCTTGCCTTTTTCTTTTTTTCCTTGAAAGAATAAGAAAAGCTTGGTGGCGTTTAAGATCATGCCTCTAGAAAATATGAATGAGTTCACCACACACATTCTAGAGATTGTCAACGCACACATGATGCTCAGAAAAAGTCTTACGGTACGTACGTACTTGAAGATCCTGGTTCCATCTCAGCCCTAACTGGGTTCCTGGTTATCTCCTGAAGAGAGGGACCTTTTGGTTGTTTGGGGAAACTGTACACAAGTTGGGCTGGAAAGCTTGAAGCTGTTGGAGAGCTACGGTGAGGATGTTACAGGAGTCCTGGCTTCCTTGGAGAGAGAGAGGTGGTGGTGCAGTCCATTTCCAGCGGTTTCTTCTTGGAATCTGTTTCTAATTACTGTCCCTCTGAAATAACATTGAGTCTTCAATGCTGTGGGCTTGCAGCAGCCTGGGTAACCACAGCAGTTTTAATGTTGTGATTTCAGTCAGCATCAAGAGTGCCTCAGTCGTTTCCCTCTGCTGGGCGCAGTGACATGGGGGGCTATGGAGGAGGTGGCAGTCTGTCAGTGAATGGACTCACGGCGCATCAGAGTCAGGTGGGTGCGAGCAGCTTCGCCAAGATCACAGCAGTTGCAGCGGAGTCTGCTGCGGCGTGATGGTAGGACACAGAAAGCTCAGCTGCTCTCTGAAGATGGGTGGTTCTTCCTTGGCCTTGCTGGCCGTCAGTGGTAGAGAAGCCTAGCTGTGTGCTAATGTGGTTCTTGCTTTTCCAGGTGCTGAACCTGATTAAAAACTGCCATGCCGCAGAAGGTATGAGTCTTCAAGAGTTGAAACTTCAGCTCCAAAATATGAGCATGTCAGCAATCAAGTAAGTCTGTAGAAATGAAGGATGTTCTGGAAATCTAGGCAGTCCTTCTTGGAGTCTGGTGAAAGAAGCCAGAGAGGAAGATAGCAGGCAAGCCCAGATCCTTGTTTGTTCAATGCCACTTGTGATTTCAGATGGTCCCAGTAGGCTGCAGTTGTGAGCCAGAGCTTCTGAAGTATTCCAGCAGCTTAGAATGAGCCACTGTCAGTAGAAGGGGTGATAATTTGCTTCGCTTCCTATTTTCAGATCAAGCTGCTTAATAGTTCAGTAGCAAAGTAGTGGGTACCTGGGAGTACCGCAGTGCGTCAGCAGTATTTTCTCCTGTTCAAGGACTACCTTGCTCTCTGCACACCAATCAAAGCTTGGGAATAGACTGTTCCTGTTCTCCTTTGCTGTCTCTTACAGCTTCTGCCTGAGACTTAGAAAACTAGTGAAGCTTAAAGACAGTAATTAACGTCCATTGCCTCTGTGTTCTGTCCCCTTTGGAGCAGAATTGTAGGTACTGCTTTTACCTGGGAAGTACTGAGAGTGGTGGCCTTCCCCTCTGTGGCATGCAGCCTAAGAGTGGCTGGGGGAGCATATGGCCATAGCTTTGGAGAAACTTTATGTGCCTACTGGCTGGTGGAGCAGCGCTCAAACTGCTCGTGGGATAGAGCCACCAAGAGCTTCCTTTGGCAGATGCCAGAGAGGAACTGCAGGGATGGGGTCTGTAAGCAGGAAATCTCTGAGAAAAAGGTGTTGAACTGGTTAGCAATCACTTCTTTCTTTTATTCAAAGGCAAGCCGTTGAATTCCTTAGCAGCGAGGGACACATCTACTCCACTGTGGATGATGATCACTATAAGTCAACGGATGCCGAGTAAAGTTACTTCCAGATGCATTTAGTTCTAAGCAATTTCTTGTCCATGTATCAAGTTATCCTGCTGAGCTTTGCTCTTTCCAGCCTGTAAAAGTCCCAGTTACTCTGTGAATGTCTCTTTGGAATTGAAGGGAAAGCAGCATGTGTAGGATTCTGTTAACTGGACTTAGTTATATGCTGTGACCACGTGACTGAAAACATAACAGGCATGGGAAAACTGAACTCCTCGAAGCTTCAGAGCCTTCAGTTTGGTTTTGTCCCCTTAAAGGATGCCTGTGTTACAAAGAAGAACCTCTTTCTAATCTTGTCCTGGGCAGATTGACTTTTGTTTGTAGAGCTATGGTTCCTGACTCCTGTTTCATTCACAAAGTGGGTAACCAAGAGTAATATTCCACTAGTGTACAGTAATCATTAGATTTTTTTAGTTTATGCATTTAAATCTATATTTGTACTCTGAGGTGATCTTGTTACTAGAGCACTTGATTGTTTCCAATAAAAATCTAACTTGGGTACTTTTGCATGTGTGTGGCTCTAGAGGCTCTTTCTCTTTGAGGAAGAAAACTGTGTTGACAAACCCTAGCTGTGTGAGTAAAAGCACAGCCTATGCTATCAGAATTTAACAATGGGGTTTTTTCCTCAGCTTCTGAAGTAAATTGCTTTAAATGTCAAACTGCAGTGACTCTCTGGACATGAGGAAATTAAATAATTGTGCTACTGAAGAAAGCTACACGTCATATCAGTGTTCCAAATATAGTCAGGGTGATTTCTGCCCACCAAAAGCTCAAAAGAATTGTATCTTGTGGTACAAGTTTTTCTTTTAAACTACTTGTAGAGCGTAACAAAAAATCCCACAAAGTTAGGAAACAGCAGGGTTGATAGTGGTGATGCATCAGGGTGGAGATAACAGATTTTCACCCTGGTTTCTCCGCACAATCCTGCCTTGTTCAGGGAGGCAGCGTGCTGAGGGCAGCTGCTTCAGCCTATTTCCATCCTCTTAGTCATTAGGACTAAGTCGTCCTCCTATTAGTCATAGGAGCATTAGTATGCTTCCTGTTACGTAAATTGCAAAGCTGAAAACTGCCTTCTGGGACTTGTTTTGCATTTGTTAAGGCAGCGTTTCAGGAGTTCATAAATACTCCGGGACATTTTTCACCATGATCTTGTAAGGTGTAGCTGTGCTCACAAGAGGAATTGTGGCTTCTGTGGTGAAGGCCTTGCTGAGAAGCAAGACCCAGGACCTTTCAAGCTGAGCGCTTGGGAGACCAAAGGCACGTGCTGCCTGCCGGATGAGAGCTTGGTTTGCTGCGCTCGCCTAGCCAGTCCTCTGCTTCACATCGAGTTCCATGGCACCTCCTGGGAAACCAGCACACGCAGCCAGGGCTCCAGGGCTGGTTGTCTCCAGGTGCTTTGGAGGCTGTGAGCTGTGGGGTTTGTGGTTCCCGGGAGTGGTGACGTGACCTGGCTTTGAAAAAGTGCTTCTCCCTGTATGCACGTACATGGGGCTGGCTGCTGGGACCAGGGCATCTGCTCCTGCCCGGCTCTGGCTCAGAGTGGCTTAGCTGTCGCCCACTGCCAGGGCTAAACTGCTGCAGGGTATGCAAGGGGGCAGCTTCCAGGCTATGGCCTCTGGCAGGCCTAGAGGCCAAAAGTATTAGTATTGTCCTTTCCCTTTTGCAGGAGGTGTGCAGGTTAGGAAAAAAATCCCTGATCGCTTTGGAAGTGAAGACGAATGAAGCAGCTTGCAGTGAAGAGAGCAGCTGTGAGTCTGGACAAAACTCTAGGGATGTAACTGGAGAGATATGCTGGGTTCAGTCAGGAAAG
>NW_010267266.1:0-1431 GCF_000690775.1 Eurypyga helias | reverse complement strand
AACGCAGGAGTCAGGCAGAGGGTTATCAAGTGCAAGAGAGTGAAAAGGTGAACGTGAAAGAGTAATGGCCCCCAGACCCACTCCCTGCCTCTGCCCCGAGCATGACATA
Organism: Eurypyga helias; assembly: GCF_000690775.1. Classification (NCBI taxonomy): domain Eukaryota; kingdom Metazoa; phylum Chordata; class Aves; order Eurypygiformes; family Eurypygidae; genus Eurypyga; species Eurypyga helias. The sequence continues at coordinate 1,322 of NW_010267266.1, read as the reverse complement.
CTATGGAATAAAATATTTCTTTGGTCGGTTTGGGTCAGCTGTCTGACCTGTGTGTCCCAGCACTGCTTGTAGCGAGAGAGCTGGGAACGCAGCTGCACTATCAGAAGCTGAGAGAGACCTTGAATGTGGTGCAGGCACTCGCCAGCACCAGCTACAAAGACACCTTATCAGTTCCTTTCTCAGGGTACACCCAGGAGCAGAGCTTCACACCAGCCACTGTGCAGAAAGTTAACTCTTTCCTGACTAAACCCAGCACAGCCACGTAAAGGCAGTAGCGTACGCTACTGTCCGTTGGTCGCTGAGTATGTCAGTCATCATCTGTTAGGAATTAGCGTTATCCAGTCCTGCCTGTTTACGTGTTTGCGCTCGTGTCTGGGTAGGTTTCTGGCTCCATCATGTTGGTGTTGAAGAAGCGTTTGCATAGCAGGCAGGTCATGCAGGCCTGTGAGAGAGCTGGTGCCGCCCACAGGCAGGGGCAGGCTGATACTGCCTGTGCTCTGGGGCAACTGGGGCACATGTGAAGGTATCGGTGTCTTCTGCGGCTTGAGCAGATCTATGCTGCTGGGCAGCTCGATGTTTGTGCAGGTGCCCTGTCCTGGTAATGCCCTTGGAAGACTTTTTTTATGACTTTGGCGTCATAGCTGCCTCTGTTCCTGCCCTCTGGAAGCAGGAAGCTGAACAAGCTCCCCCTGTCCTATGGTACAGTGGGTTAATGTGCCTGTATTGAGGAGTGAGCAGTTTGATCTCATCCACTGTAAGCTCTTACTTGATGCCTATCCTCAGGCAAACAATGTCAAAGTCGACACTGAGTGCAGATTAATAGCTAGTAATGATTGAATTTTGGGTGGGTTTGCCTTGCTGTTACCTAGGAGTGTTTAAAAGCCCTCCGTGATGCACAGCATTACCAGAGGGGCATCTGCAGGTGAAGAACTGAGAGGAGTCACTGTGGCTGCCGGCACGGATACGTCGCTTTGACAGAGGGAGTGCGTTTCCTGCTGGTCACATACTGGATTTGGGTGACCAGCCTGGGGTGATGTGGCTGGGGACGGGTCTGTCCTGGCAGGGCTTGGCAGACTGGGGCTGTTTCTGTTCTGAAAGGGCTGTGTGAGGCAGTGAATTCTGTTCAAGGGGTCCCAGTGCTGCTGTCTGACCCTGCGTCCCCTCTCCCGTAGGTGGACCGCTTCCTGCACTCCTACTCGCTGGTGGCTCAGGACCTGCCAGCAGCCCAGCTCCAGCGCCTGCAGGAGCTCTTCTCCAGCGCCGTGGAGGAGCACACCCAACTCTTGGCCCAGGTGCAGGGTGCAACGCTGGTGCCTCCGGAG
>NW_010267265.1:0-24402 GCF_000690775.1 Eurypyga helias | reverse complement strand
ATGATTCTATGATTCTATGAAGTGGGCTTGGCAGGAAAATCTGGAGTGAGAGCACGTGGAAAATTCTCAGTGTCTGGGGGATAGGAGGCAGGCAAAAAAATGATCCACATGGTGACAGTGCAATTATTATATTAGTTCGAAAGAAGATTTCAACCCACTCCTTTCCTTTCAGGATATCCTTTATGTAGGTTTTGCATGAAACAAAAAGCTATATATATGTGCAGGATTTTGTTTGTTTTCTTTCTCTATGCCTGTGAAAACATACAGGTGATTTGCAAATGGCTGGAATAAAACCAACCTTGAGAAATAAAACTATGCATACCTTTATATATATCTATATACATGCATACATACACACATATATATAGTAATTAGGTCAGTCTCCAGTGCCGGTCTGTTAAAGTCGTTCCATGGCATTTTAATTTTTCTGCACCAAAGTGAAATGGTCAAGGTCACAGAAGGGGACAGTGTCAGAGGTGAGAAGCTGAATGCAGACACACTGCTCTAACAGCTGTCTTCCTGCAGTGCTGACTGCGCTGAGCCTTCCTCATTAAATACTAGGGACCGTATTCACCGTTGCCCCTTTATTGCCCATATACTTCATTCCCAACAGATGTATGCCTCTTTTTAAAAGAGACAAGAACTTCAGACACTGCCCCAAAGAACACTTCATCTCTCTTTTCCTTCTTCATTTCAGTGGTGACTGGGTACCTAAAAAGCATCGGGGATCAGGATCCTTGTTTTGCTGAAAAACCAGCATGAGTCATGTCAGCATGAGACAGGAAAACGAGAGTACAGCGAGCTGGGGCAGGAGAGGGGAGCTTATTGACTTGCGGGGTGGCAGTGACACTTCACATTAGGTCTCCTCACCTTCACATCTCCTACATCCCTGTTGCTATGTCATCACACACTGGCAGTGCTTCTGACAGTCTGCTTGCTGCAGCTCCCTGCACCGCACATCCAAGATGCTGACAGGAAGGAGTGGGGAATTCTGCTACACTCAACTCAAATGGAGTGGCTTGAGAATGAGTGGTTCCTTTTCAGACAGCTGCTCCCTCATAACTCTCCTACTATGCAGCCATGATGCCCCTACCCAGGTTACACTGTTTTCAGCCTTAAGGAGCATTTTACAGAGGTGCCACTAAGAGTCAGCATCTGTCAGGCTTGGTTTACATGACTTTCAAATTACTTTCTTCCCTCCCATGCTGTGGGGCAGAAGACTGAAATTAAACTCAAGAGCAATAAGTGTATTACATCGATGTTGGGTCTCTAAGTTCATCCCCACCTAGTGCATTGGAATTTGAATGTTTAATTAATGACTTTATCTCAGATACACCTTTTAACGTGGCATTCTTCTCTTCATTCTATCTGCTGTGTGGGAAATGTAATCTCTTAATTGATATGTACGTACATATCTGGCCAATGTATTTTTTTAAGTGGATGCCTCTGAAGTGGGAGGGTTTTATGTATTAAATACCAAAGAATTGTACTCCTGACTTTGACCCCTGAATCATGGGAAACAAAGTAGGTTTGTCCAACACAATCACTTACAAATTACCTCACAGGGGAGTGGTGGTTGACTCCTAGAGCAGAGAAAGGTGGGTTTGCTGAGCCTCTGGGAATATGACTGTTTTCTTGTTAACCCCTTAGGCACAAACTCCATTTGCCATTGCTGGGACAGCAGTTGAACAAAGTGATATGTGGGTAAACTGTAGGGAGGGGAACACTGATTACCCAGAGAATTGTCCCCCATCCTTTGAGTTAATGACCATGTTACCATGTCATATTTGCAGTCCCAGAATATTAAATACAGCGTATTTAGATCTGTCTGAAAAGCTGGACCTGGTGCATGAAGCAGGAAGCCCACTGTCCTAAAACATGTGACTCTCTAATCAGACCTTATTCATATTTTTTCAACTTTGCCTTATGATCACATTCTTGTAAGGACAGACAGGGTCTTTATAAAAGTATCAAGGCCACCTAATTGTGAAGACAAATGAAGAATAAGATTTACAAAACCATCTAGATTATTAAGTCTGATTATTCTTCAAATCTCTAAATCCAGGAGGTGATCCATGAAGTAATTATTCAACACTTTAGATATCTCGTTGTTTAAATGTGCGTCTCATTTTTCATGTCCTCAATGCTGTAGGAATAGGAGACAAAAAACCTGTCTTGCCTCCCTAGTCTTTGGCCACTGTTAGCATTCCTCTTCCATTGGACAGAGATTTTTTTTTTTTCCCCTTCAGGAGAGGTCATAAACACACTTAAATTCTGTGCAATAGCTGCCCTTACCCTGAACAATTAATGACCAGAATCACAAACTATCCTGATTTCATGTTCAAATCTGATCATTTTGAACACAATCATACCATAATCTTCTAGCACTGAAAGATCACATGCAAAACCAAGTAAAAGACTCTATGTAAAAACATATATAAATCAGTTCTTCGTGGAAAACAGAGACTACTTTAATTGCTGCCAACAGGCAGTGACCTTGAAATGCTTAATACATTTTAGTTTTATGAGCTGTTCAGATACTGGATGGATGGGGACAGAATAAGTACCTGGGCTGAATCCACTAAATTATTAGGGATGATTTCTAGCTGAAAATGTTTCAATAAAAGGATTATACATTTCATTTAGGTAAATAATGATATGATCTGTAGCTACTCTTGCTGGCATAAAAATTCTAAGGGCTGTCACTCTGCAAGCTTCAGGGCAAAAAAATGGATACAGTGTCAGTGATTTTTATCATAATGCTGCTATATTTGGTGTCTTTCATAAAGGTCCTATACTTACATTATTCTGACAGATTGTCAGCTTCCATTAAAAAAGAAGTTTTTACCCCTTCTGAGTGAGGCAAAAAACCTCTTGACTAAATTTGAAAATTGGAAGGTAATTCAAATACCAAAGTTATCATTTTAGCACAGTAATATCTTGTGATTGGGTTGGAGTGAGTCTTGCTCATGATTTTTGAAAACTTGAGGCCATCCGTCCTGTGTGCCAGACTAGAGATTTCAAGACACCCATGTGAAACTAGAGATTTCAAGAGACCCGCTAGCACAGTCAGTCCCTCTCATTGCTTGCTAGGGAAACCCATCACCAGGTGTTTTCCAAGGGTGTATTTAATTCAATACTGAAAGAGGAATGAGAGAGTTAACGCATTACTCCTCGCTGTTTATTCGATGCCACCTCTCAGCTGAGCGTTGCATGCTGCACCTGCAGCACCTTGCCTCACTGAGGTCTCCTGTCTCCGTGCACCCTAAGCCACTAACCGGATCTCATTCCTCCTCCACGATGAGGTCACGGGATTTTAAAGGACCGAAGAAGGTTTAAGGTTAACGAACCTGTTCCAGAAGATTACACATAATAAGATAAGGCAGACATGTGAAAGATGCCCTGAACGCCTGTGAGCAAGGCACAAAGCCGGGGATCCTCTTGCCCCTCCTGTTGCATGGGTGGCTGGGGATGGCTGATGGTGAGCAGTGGCTGGCACGGGTGGGGACAGGCTTGTACTGGAGGTGCCCCCATGCACCGCTCAGAGCCATCTGCTCTGAATTAGACTGGATTAAAGACACAGCATGGGCAAATCCCTTCTTGCTGTTTGTGTGACACAGGTTTACCCAATGTGAAATATAGCTTAGAAGCAAGGGCTGCCTTTCTCACATGCTAGCGAAATGCAGTTAACAAGAAGAGCTTCTGAAGCCAGGTAAAAGTAACACTCCCCCCCCTTAAATGAGAGATGACACTTTGACAGGAGGTCTTTGTTTTGATAGCCCCAGCACAAGGTGAAAAAGCAGGGGAAATACCCAAAGCTCCATGCAGTATTCTGTGCAGGCATGGAAAGACATAGGCAGGCAAAGCAGTCAGTACGAATAAGACCAGATTCATAATCGCTTTACAGAGAGGAAGAGTACATAAGGGGAATGAGAAAATCTGAGGCAACATGTCCTTAAGCACCATTCCCATCACATATCTAAAGAAGACAAATATCCATTTTCTTCTCTTCCACCCACCTTTCCTAGGTTGTTACCTTGCATGGGAGCAACCACAACAACAGAGCTCTAGAGCAAAACTGTTGTTAAGAAGGTTTCAGGAACCTGTGTTTTTTGTCCAGTTCAGCTTTTTGATTTATTTCTGCATACATATTGGTCTCTGAGAGGCTGTTCCGGACCCAGCTGTCATTACCCACAACAGCTGCCCAGCACTCAAGCAGTAGGTATGCTTACTTATGCTTTCCACACCCATATAATGTCCCTTCCATGGATATAATCTTTATTTGTTCCTTGTCTAAACAGTTTCTGCCTCCACCCTAAAGGTGCCCAATTTTCCTTGTGAATGAAGCACACTGGAAGACATAAGGGAACAATCAAGCAATACATATCTAACAAACTTATTGGTCCCCACTTTTTGTTTAGAGACACTGAAAAAATGCAGTTCCAAATGAAGTCAAGCCTGGTACCTGTCTCCTAAAATAATACACAGAGGAGAGCAAACTTTTCAATGTTACTTGTACCCACAGTTCAATTCTTTTAGTATGAAAGCTCTCCTTACTCTTGCAATGTTTGTGAGCAAAGGAGGGAGAAGGGTGAACATGGTGCTGCCATGCAAGAGGGGCAAGGTTAGAATAAATGAAAATTAAAAGGGAGAACAGAAACACTAGAGACAAAGGAAGGTCCATAAAATGTCAGAAAAAGAAGAAAAATGCCTTTTTGTTCCAGATTTTGGGCAAAAATAGACCTTTTTCAGAGAAGATACAGCAGTGTTATATCAGGAAGGTTAAATGATTTACAGAGTTTCAAGGAATATCTTAGAGACATGATAGTGAGCTCTTTACAATAGTGAAAGTTACAATCAATTCAAGATAATGGAATTACCTAGATTTATATACATTATATTGGCTAGAACTGAAAGGGGCTTTTAGATATTTATTGCCAGAAATCACTGATTAATAAAATAAAAACCAATTTATGTGAGTAGGCCATTCCTCCTGAGTTCTTTTACACATTGCAGAACTGTCAAAACAGAATATTTCATCTCTTTTTAAGAAACAAAAGGCATAGTTTTCCATTTAAAAAAGGTTTTTTTTCTGCTATGAAATGAAACAAAATACAATTCAGCAATGAAAAATAAATTAAAGAATTGTTTTTATTTATATACCAATTGGAAAGGAATGAGGTTTTTCTTTTACAGTATTAAGTTTTCATTGAACAAGAAATACACTTCCTATGAAGTATTAATAAAGGCATCTATTTGGCTAATCATTCTTATTTGTTTCAATCCCATCATCTTTGACATAAAAAATGCCATACTTCCAAAAGCTCTAATTTTATATGTCCCTTAAGACTCCATCAGCCACATGACAGTTTTTGGCAGACAGTGTGCTGTGCTATGTGGTTTGTTTATGCTGCAAAGCTTAATAGAAACTATATATTTAGCATATGTTTCGGCTGGTCCACACATTGTTTGAACAGCTCTGTATATAATATAATTAAACTAGTAAAAAGTTGTGCAGATAAATCCTTTAAATATGTTAATTTTTTTATGATCCTTGTAACAAGTATTGTCTTCTGTTTTACTTCTGTATGGACTCCAGTAGTGGTACTACACAGGTTTTACTACACATTACTGCAATGTAAGTTAATTATTACTTTACAAAATTTGGAGAAAATGCTGTTGTCACATTCCAGCCAAATTCTTAGAATAATCCTGGAAATGCACAAACTATTCCTGGATTCTGGTCACACTTGGCATCTCTACTTGTAAATCAAACAACAAATATTTTGAGAAAATTTTTTATGCAAAGAAGAGAACAATTTGCCCATTGTGATATTTTAATTGCCTACATGACACCAAAATCATATGTAAGTGGTGCAAGTAAGGTCAAAGGAGTTTGCTTACCGTGTACAGCAGACATCAGACTGGATCAGAACAATGTTAGTCTAGTCTTGCTATATCCCCTCTGACAATTTCAACAGCGTTTTCACCATAGTTCTGTCATTATAAGCTAAATATAGCCCCCTTCCTTGGTTTCACAATAAACTCTATCCAACAGGCCTTACAGGCCTGGGTGAAGTCACCAGTAAACAGCTCACTGAAGATTATTGACAGTGGGGAAAAAAAAAACACCACACATGCAAGTCTTTCTGGTGGATGAAAAAGAGGAAAATAAAGGGAAGATCAGTTTGTCTCTTTCACTGAGCTCTGTTTACAGCCAATATTGGAAGTTTCTCTGTTCTGTTGTTAATTCTATTAACTGGCACTTCATAATTATGTGCTCAGTCACCTGTTACTTAAAACAGATGATTGTCCTCAGTAGCTCTTAATAAAATTAAGCCACACCTTTCTGGAGGTCTTACTTAATTACTAATCTCGTGACAACCCTGTGATCTTTTTGATTCACCTCCTCCTGCATACTCCCCTGATCTGGCTGTTCCTGCCAATGCTGACTGCTATGTGGCACAACGATGCCATTGTCACTACCAATTACCCTGGCAGGGAGTTCAGCTGAAGGCTGTCATGGACCTAATGAGGTGTACCCAATCAGGAGAAAAACATGGCTCCATTTCCATCCCCTGAGTGGTAAATAGTTTGTAAGAGTGATCAATTCTTGGTTAGGTTAAGAAGTGGAAATAAACAAACATGCATAATTACCCTGTGTGATCTCCTGCACAGCAAGGGTGGGGAGAGAATTGGGCAGCCAAGAGTAGCACAGCGAGATCCACGGGCTGAGTCCTTTAACGTTCTCTGCTGCTGGGATAGCAGCATCTGTCTTTGCTATTTAATACTTGTATTTGTATCAAAAAGGAAGGGGCATTAGGCTCACTTCTGCAGTTATGAAAAGCAATGCTCTTTAGATGAGGCTGGAGCAGGAGCACTGTTAAGAAAAGTACACGATAAAGAGGAGCAGAGCACTTAGGCTGGGATTTACCTTACCTACTTTTAGCCATCTAAAACTTAAGGGCCTAGCATATATTAGCCATTTAGGCTCCTTCTGAAGCCATTGTGCAGTGAGAGGAATGAGCTTCAAGAGGCTGATCAGTCCTTTCCACTCCACTAGCAGTATATAGTCTTTCACAGAGTTAGGATGATGTAGTCCTCACAACTAGGTCACATAAACTCTCTGGGTGCCACCAGCAGCAAAGATAGTGAAATCCTTTTGGGCATGATCCAATATCTGACTCTAGTCTGCAACCACTATACTCTTTCCATTGCCTTTAACTGATTATATATTAGTCCATTTTCATCACAGAATATATTAACACCATCAGAGGATTTGGATGGACTACTTTATGCAGAAGGTATTTAGTCCTGAAGGCACTGTGGAAATGCATGGGGGCAAGCAAGCAATATTGAGAGAAGAATAAGGAACAGCTTGCTTTTTTGTCTCTCTGATTCAGCTTCAATCTTTCCTGTAATGTACCTACTGGCACTTGATGCTGTCACTTTGTGTAGGGAGAAACAACAGGGATGCATGACGCAGAATCCACGTAAGGGCACAAATAAATTATTGGGAGCATATTATATCTTGCAAGAAGAAAAATTTTTTTGGCCAAGTCAGGAAGAGTTTGGCAGAGATGTGTTTGTCTTACTCAAAGTAAGTAGGACTTGCTATAAATCACACTAACCAACAGTCAGCCTTTAATGAATAGTACAGCTGTTCAAAAACATGTTGCATGAAGGATGTTGAGACAGGCTTAATGCACAAAGCTTTATTAGTGGGGTGTCGAGGTGAAGGCATATACACAACTTCAAAGTTACCCAAGGTATTAAAAACAATGGGAAAAGAAAGAGTGAGAAAAGGAAAGGAAAGCCTCTCCCTGTGACCAGCTGGGAGTCATTGCCAGGCAAGCATCCTCCTCTGTGGCCTCTCCAGCACAGCAGGTTGACAGTGATGGTAGCCATCACCATCCTTATTCCCCAGCATTTTGCACATTCAGTCACGACCTGCTCTGGATCGTAAGGGCTGTTCCCATTCATGATGCTCTTCATGCTGACTGTAGCATGCTTAGCACAAGCATTGCACATGGGTTGTCACAAGCTTCTGTGCATGTGTTTAATTGGATAATCCTGTCCAGGTATATAGATGGTGACTGTCTACTTTGCTATGCTCTAAGTTTTGGGTTTCCCTAATAGAAATTAAAGCCATAAAATGAGCTGTAGGAAAGGGACTGGAAGGGTGAGTCTCCATGACAATGGCAATTGCCGGAGTTAAACCACGACAATCCCCTAAGAACCATCTATGCTATCGGTATGTGGGCTTGCAGGTACATGGCCATGAGGAAGCCATGTGAGACTAACAGAATGAAAAAACAAGGGAAAAAGTACTGCCTGGCAGCTCAGGAAAGCCGTGCCACAGGAGCCTGGGTGAACTGTTACAGTGAACTTTGAACAGAGGCAGATTGCAGAGCAGCAAATGGAAAGTGCTCAGCTTTAGAGTGATTGTGGCACCTAGGGCACTGTGCAAGAACAGAATGTCTTTTGGCTGGAGATTTCTTTATTGCAGAATTACTTTTACTTCAAGTTGGAGCAAAACAACCATACTGTACCAAATGCACTGTGTTTTACAGTTCTGAAAAATGCTGCAATCTGGCTTACAAAGTTTCCAAACAAATGTTTATATTTTCAATTAAACTAAATTGACAAAAGTGTCATATTTTCTTTCCCTCAAAATTAAATTTTAAGTATATTTTTACAACACTTTCCATTTGTTTAAAGTAAAATGAAAACTGGAAAAAATATTTGTCATTTTCATTTCCGCACTTAAAAATCAAATCATTGAGCTGAAATCAGCTTTAATGAAACAATATTTTCTGTAGAGAGGGTTGTTATAATGCAAAAATATTGAAACATCTCTCTGAAGCTTATTTTTTTGTTTTTCCCACTTGCTCATTTTTCACTACATGCTTCAACTTAAGCACCTGCATTAGATCTTCAGATATAAACTTACACCTTCACATATACACACCCTGTTTTTTTACTGTTATTCCTTTTTTTCTTTTTCCTTCCCTACAATCTTGTCAAGTCCTCTTCCCCTTCTTTGTTGCATCTTTTCTTTTGCATCTCTTCAACCATGTTTTCCCAAATTCTTTTTCTAGGCTCTGTGTGTGAGGAGAAGACCATAACTATGTTTCAGCTCCTGCAAAAACCACTCAGGCATTATCAGTCATGACTCAACTGGCCACAATTCATTGAGAAGGCACAATGCAAACAAAATTTGCCCCTCAGTTTGTACAAGAAAGAATGTTTTCTTTTTAGTAACACATGGGAAAAAAAAAAAAAAAGGAGACCTGGAGATTTCCACTTAACAGACGCTGTATCCCTCTGTGCTCAATGTTTAAAATAAGTTTGTTGGGATTATAAACTATGCACACAGTAATAATGTTGCTGATGCTGACCTTGCAAAGCACAGCTCTGTGCTTTATGAATCAATCATCACAGCCTGGAGCAAGAAGGAAAATAAAGCTCCAGCGAAACCATCAAGATAACATGTGAATGAGAAGTGCCTGCAAATATATGAGGACAGTGGTACCAAATGAACCAGAATTTGTCTCTACATCTACAGTATGGCAACAGAGAAGCATTATTCACCTGCAAGGCTACTGTCTTCTGATAGTATACAGGTATATTATGTTCTAAAAAACACAGAGCAAACAGATGCCTCTTAGCAAATGTTTTGCATGTTACAGGGTCAGGTACCATGATTTGGCTCATGTCTGTACTGAAGGCTAGATCAACAGATTCTTCACCCAAAGGATTATCACCAGACGTGTTGGTTCACCTGCTTCTGTAAGGAAAAAACATGAATATCAGCAAAGACCAGTCATAGAAATAGTCACTTTGACTAGAAGAACCTAGGACTCGGCACCCAGTAGTTCATCAGAAAGCTGCAAGTGTTGAAGGGAAGAAGGAAAGGTTGCAATGCGGGGGAAGGATGTCTCCAGGTGATCTGATCCAGCCAAAAGGGCACGTGGGATCTTGCCCTCGATTTTACCTCTGAGCAACAAGAGGAACCCATGAGCACCATGCTCAGCCACTGTCACAATGCTACACACCCTTCTGCTGGAGTTGCCTGCTTTATAATTTCAAATGGCTGGTGTAGGAACTGCTTCTTAATTTTTATGCTTGCAAATTTTCCTATTCTACTAAGTACACAGACAGGCTCACAAAAGCAGCCTTAAATGAATTAGCAGGTAAATTGCTCTGCATGCTGGAAGATCAGAAAGAAAATCCAGAAGAGAAAGATACATATTAATGCTGTATTTACCATAAACAAAGACATGTCATTTTCTTTTCATATCCTGAATGACTCTTATTGGGTAAGATGAAAAGAAAAAAAAGGAAGAGGAAAGAAAACAAACCCTTATGAAGAGGCACAGCACATGCCTTTGTGACATGCTCCAACTCAAATGAACATAAAATATTATCATCTCCTCCAATAGACAGCAAGGTCCTAGAAATGTAGAAATACAAATCATGGAAAAGTGGTCACATGTATGAAAATGCAGTACGTGGGATTTATTCACATCACAACAGTTGAGGAACTACCAGTATTCATAAAACATGCACAGACCTGCCCCTCTATGTTCAGGAAGTTTACAGACAAGCAAAACTAGAAAAGACCCACACGAACAGGACATCTAAAACTGAAGAATCCCTTCACCATAAATAATGTTTACATAATACAAAGCTTTGCAATTTGAAGTGTTCTAACTGATAAATTTCAGAAAGATTTTGAAATATTAATAAATGCTTAATTTCCCCAATATGTTTGTGAGAAATAAATACTAGCTAGCCTTATTTTTCAGGTAGAGGAAACAGGTGTAAATGATTCAGAGTACTAATATGTATGAAACTTTCTCATAATTTATTTGCAAGGTAATCTTTTAGTTCTTTCCTTTTGCCAGTCTCTTCTACAGTCAATCTTTTGATCTAGTATTTAAACTATGAACATAAGAAGGCAATACTAGAAAACAGTAGAACACATAATCACTCCTTCATTAGAAAAAAAAAAAAAACCAACATAAATTCAATCACATTTAATTTAAAAAAAAATGGTCCAATGTTTATTCAAAATATCCTTGGTTTCTGCCAAAAGGGACTATTTAGATTATTTAAACTGTTACATTAGCAAGGATTCTATCAGTCAGCCAAACACATGGTTTATATTCATTGTGCTTCATACATATTATTTTGCATGGTGATGTTAAGGCTCTAAATTTTTATGTAGTCACTCTTCCCAAAGCATAAATGTTACTGTACAATCACAACATTTGACAGCACTGCACTTTTCACCTGAGTAGCATCAACCACTTCAGAAGCTGTGAAAGTATGACTTTCATTTAACAGATGCGAAAATAGCGTGCCCAGAGACACACCACATCACAGGCAAGAAGAGAACACAGCTCTGCTAACTTCCCATAGAGACACAGGCCTGGATTTTTGCCAGTTATATTTCAGATTTAACTAAGAAAGCTAAGTGAAAACCCTCAATGAGGAGGGAGGAAGGAAAAAAGAGAGAGAGAGAGATACATCTGGAACACAGTTGAGCCCAGGTCCTCCAAGATCAGATTTATTTCCCTGATGATATGCATAAAATGAGATGCTCTGAATACCAACCAAATTCTTGGTTTTGATCACACTCTTCTCTACACTAGTAACTAGTATTTTTGGCACACTGAGAACACATGTGGTCACATCACTGTATTTTAATACTGTCACACTGGATAGCTCTTAAAAGTAGTAGCTTAGTAGCTTAAATCTACCTCCTTCATGTTAACTAATCCTGGTCACCAGTCTCACAGGTCCTGGGCTGGGGGCTGAAGTAAACTTTCCCTTAGTAGTCTCCTTCAGTGTGCATCTCAAAATCTCTTAAAACCAGGCTAGGATTTGCTGTGGGCAACACAACATTTTGAGCGCATTGACACAAATTCTGTGAGGTTTGCAAGCCACACAACACTTCAATATGTTTCATTCAAATATTAATATCTAGTTTATTTTAACATACATTTACTGAGCTTTACATTCAGAGAAAGCATTGAAGTGCCAATCACAGGTCCCCGCAAACCCAGTAGTTAAGATATGTAACATCCAAGAGATATGTGTAAACTTGAGCATCCAATCACATACTCTGTTACTTGGATAGGTGTTCTTCTCATTGATTTGTTACTAATGAACACCCAGGTGCTGAATGAGCCAGCAGTTCAAGGTCACTCTCTATCATATTGGAAGAGTTGAGGCAGCTGAAGCAAGTGTCTAATTAGTAGAAGAAAGACAAATATTACACATATCTTCCAAAAAAGAAATGAAGGAAGAAGTAGAGAAATTTTTAAGGTCAAAAGGAAACATCAAAGTTTGTCTACTCTGGTCTGCTAAATAAAGCCCCACAAAACAGAAGCTAAAAAGACCAACAAATACATACACGCAAACACTCAAACCTATCCAAGGTTTCAATTCAGTGATTCCTATTTCCAGCCTTGCTATTAGAGAAATGAATCTAGTTAACTAGATGGAACCCCCGCCTCACCACCTGATTTAGCACACTAATGCCTTTTGGAATAAGCTGACAGAAATGTTATATTCCATGAACTGAAAAGCCATGACAGAAATATTTACTCCAACAACAAATTTGATAGAGGCTTTGTAGACTTCTTTTCACTTATCTTGGTCCACATCACAGGACCATTACTCACAACTACAGGCTTAGTGTCCACAAGTATTTCCGAAAAATGGAACCAAGGATTACCCTTGGTTGTATCACTCCAGATTTCGAGTGTGTTGATACTGTCAGGCCTACTACAAAGTAAATATCAGAAGAACTGAAAATAAAAGGTCTCTGTATGACCAACATGTCTTAATTTTTAAACATAGGACTATGTCTTTTAAATTTATAAAAGCAACAAAATAGATTTTGCTAGAGACAGTAATACCACTAGTAAATCATCATACATTTTACTAGCATGAATTTCCTATTGGTCATTTGTATTGTTTATTTTTCATCTTCTCACTTTTAATTCAAGAATAATCCTACAGAAAAGGTATTTCAATGAGATACTGACTAATGTTTTACATGGAGAAGCAGAATAACTCTTCTGAGTCATATGTGGGCCAGTATACTTTGGTTCACACAGTCTGTGTCACGTTTTCTTTAAAATCAATAATGAAGTCATATTAAGACAATATATTGCCTTGGCTATTAGCTATTGGTAGCTCAATGCTCAAATATTCCACTGAAAGAGCAGAATATATGAACATCAGAAAATTATGTACCATTTGGGAAATCACCCCAGCCACCTCAGAGGACCTAAGTGAACCTCTGAGATCAGATGAAGACCTTGAAGATGGTTGGAGAACAGCCTGTCTCATTAAAGTCCTTGAACTTTTGACATAGTTCCCATCCAGGACCATCTAGAAATGGAAAGTGAAAAGAACAATTCAGAATATGCCAAAACCATTAAGAAATAATGAGCTTGGTGCTAAATATAATCCCTTCTCTCAGGGATGGTATACTCTGCAGGATATAGTAAAGTATTCTGAGTTTTAGAGACAGGTGAACTTGAGATGATATTTTGACTTCCAAATCCTTGGTTTCTGAATCCCACTTTTAGGCAGTCAGCTATTCTGAAATGGCAAGATCATGCACATCACTTCCCCTTCTCTACTCTGCCCCCAGTGGGCCAGAAACAAAATAAGTAATTCAGGGAACAATGTTAGAGTCAGAATCTTAAAAGTGCTTTTTCTTTCCTCTCTTGCACAGCAATAGTATTTCCCAAAGTGTGGGGTTCAGACAACAGAGATGTCTAACTGTTCTGAATGCCCAGCTGCATATGAAATATTTGTATGGGGCTGGCAAACAGGATGGGAGACCTATGGGATGGTATGTCTTTCTGGATTGACAACTGAAAGGCAAAAATAAGCCCATTTTAGCTCTGATGCCCTTCAGTTGTGCTGTTGTGTTTGGATACAGCTAGATATAACAGTAATAGACATCCTCAATTAGGTAACTACATCCCACTCATAGTGATATGGATTAGGTACTGTTCTTAAATGCCCATCTCAGGGCATTGAATGGGCTCATTTTGCTTTGTGACAAGGCTTATCATTCACAGGTTTGATGGGTCAATATACTTTGAACATCCTTTGTTTAAAAGAGACTTCTTTTTCCTGGATCATCAGTTGCACCAAACAAGGCTCATGTATTTATTAGCTTATGGCTAAGCACAAATGGGAGCATAAAGGATAATTGCTGAGTAAGTTGGACTAGCTTAACAGAAAGTATCTCTGAATATGGGATGGAGTTATGCTCAGAGACCTGCATATCCCTCATTTGCCACAGGGTGGAAACAGTCTCAGGAACTCATCTCAATAACATAACAGCTGAATGTAATAGTTAAATACCATATGCTGTACATCTGAATGCAGATGCAGACAATAGCTTGGAACATCTCTAAACTGAGTACATGATACCGTTTTAAGTAGCTGCCTGAATGCCTCTTTACACCTAAGAGAACAACATGGCTCCTCAGGTGCTGTTCCAATCTAGTATCTAAACAATATACTAGTACTAAAAAAATACCACATAAAACCTGTTTTTCTTAATAAACTAGGTAACTAAAAAGAGTCAGAGTACTAATAAAGGGAAGAAGAGCTCACATCCACAAGTGTGTTTAGGTATCTAACACATCTAGGGATTTATCTCCCAGTAGATTTTGAAAGGGCAAATTAGGACATAAACTGCACTGCTGAGTTCAGGCCAGAGGTTTTATTTTGGGAAGATTTTCTAGCAATCAAAGACAGCTACGTCTCTAAAGACAGTCTTTTAACAGTAGAAAGAGGAGACAGCATAACACACAACCTTTTTGCCTCTATGGACTTGAATAAAGGATTTGAAGAGAAGAACCTACCAAATGCTCATGTTTTTCCCAGATTAAGGACTAGCTAAGATCATTTGACTTGATTCAGTGGTGTGTGTTGCAATGCTGAAGTTTGCTGCTGCTGAGCCAAGCAAGAAACATCTACAGTCTTTTTTTTCTCACTTGCTGGAAAAATAGAAGATTTCTCTTTGTTAGAGATGCCAATCCAGCAATTTTAAGATATCTTAATATTCAGATTGGAACAAGAGAATGTTTAGGTTTCGACACAAATTGATCAAAAGCCATGAAATCTTGTCTGTTAAACCTGATACATTCCCACTCCAACAGCCTATTTGCTTTTTTATTCCCAGCTGCCTGCAAGTACTTCCTTCTCTTCCTTTTACATGTCATAGGAGGAAAGGACTTTTAATCTGAGAATCATGTTCAGTTTGTATTTTAGTGACTGACATTTCCAGTACAACAAGCAGTGGGGTTTAATCTAGATGGGAACTTACTCTGAAAAAAACAGCAGATTAGTAGCAACCAATCTAATTTGGAACCTTTACAAGAAAACCTATAGCTTCAGAACCCCCTATTTTTAGACCTTGTCTGCTTTGAGGACACCTTGCAGTATTTTCCTCCCAGCACTAACCCCAGTCCAAGCTTCGCAGTGTTTGCAGTACAGGGAGCCCTTCAAGCCACTGTGCCACTGCTGGCATTTTGAGGGCTGCACAGAAGTGGCCTGGTAAATAATTGACAAGAGAGACGTGTTGGCAAACTCTTTTCTGTCGCTTTGCCATTCCCCTCCAGATATGTCATGTTTCTTACTCGGTGGATTTCCACATGCATTCACAGTAAAAAGCACTCTGTGCGATTTCAATTTAAGTCACTGCATTCAACATTCAATGCTATTTCAGCACCTGGGAGCTGGGGAAGGCTGCCGGGCCCTTCTGCACAGAACTGACTAGCCGTTTGCTTTCCCCTGTTCCATAAAACAAGGGAAAAAAATGGTGACAACTTATTAACAAGATCTTCTGTGTTTCATTTTACGAGTGCCAGCTGTTCCTCAGCAATCACTCATATAAAACTAGCACTAAAACCTATCTGCTGTGGGATGTGAGTGAGGACCATGTAAGCAGTGAGTTTTTCAACTAAAGCCAGAGTGGACAGTGCCATGGCACTGTGAGGGCCCACAGCTCCCCAGAAATGGAGGTGCCAGGAGTTGAGTGGGATCCCTGGGCTGGCAGGGAGGAAGCAGGGCAATCTGAGGGGTACCCCCAGCCCTGGAGATCGGGCACCCCTCAGGGGCTAGGACAGGCCAAGGACAGCCCTGTAGGTGGGTCTGGCTTGGGGTGACCCATGCCCAGGTAGAGCAGAGCTGTGGGGAGTGGATCCTAGCCCTGCCACGATGTTGTTGGGGTAGGGGCTGACTTTCCCAGAGGTCTGGCATGGTGTCTTGGGCCATGGGCAGGGCCTGGGGAGCCCTGGATGACTGAGTAATGGTCGGCAGGGCTGGCAGTGCCCTGTAGGGGCCTGGCTGATAGAGGAGATTACTCTGGAAATTGTGGAGGACTTTTACAATGAGGGAGGCCCTGATTTTGAAAACAAATTTTCTAGCCACAACTCAGATAGGTAAATATCTCAGTGTTGCTGCAAAGCTGTTGCAAGGCCATGACACCTGGTAGTGGCTAGACCAAAGTCTTTCCTTGGTAATAAAAATTAATGAAATTTTCCTGAATTCAGCCAAGAGGAGCCAGTCAAATAGCAGCTACAATGTTAAAAATCATGGAGTCAAGGTTGTCTCCACTCAGTTATTTGGGGTCCTTCCCCTGAAATCCACTGCTGATATCTAACCAAACTCCTGGAAACCCCTTCTGTTAGTGCTTAGAAGGATGCCAGACCTGGAAGATTGAGCGTCACTCAAACAGTATTCAATACATTGCTTGAAGAGATGTCTAAAATAACCCATAAGACATATCACGGGCAGGGAATCAATTTACATCACAATTTTCCTAGTCCACATCTCCAGATTGGAAAGGAGCTTTAGTGTTTGCTACTGATTGCTATAAATCTAACTAGTTTCAAGCCAGAAACTTAGCTTGGGAGTCTATTCATAGACATTCCCATTATATACAGAAAGATCAGTTCATTCTTCATTCTGTCAGTAATTTAATTTAGATGAAGGGACAGCCAAACAAAAAGGAAGAACAAAAGCTCCTATGGTGGAGAGCAGAGGATCTTCTCCAACATACACTATCTGAAATGAACATGAAATGGCAGCAGCCTCCAGCAAACATTTGGAAGCTTAAAGATGCAACACACAGAAAATGAAGCCATAATTGTTCCCAACAACAGCAACATAAGCCATAGCTAGCAATCACCTGAACCATCTGCTCCCCCAAGTAGCAGCTCTTAACACAGGCATGAGATTGAAAGATCCTTTCACTTCAGGCATATACTCAATTCATGTTGGAAGATGGCAATAAAAATCAAGTGTTTTTCTCTGCACTTCAACATGCAGGAGACTCAACAGCAGGATTATCTACAGAAAATACAAAGATAGAAACTTTATCAGTCATGAAAGTCTCTGCAGCACAAGCCCAGTCTTGTTTCACACAAATGCTGACAAAACTGATAAGCACATTTTCTCCTTACAGTCAGAATTTATAACCTGAAGTGGCTGTTATAATGGAAAAGTAAATGATCCCCTAATACTCAAATCAATCTTGTGAGAAATAACCTGAATAATGAGTTACAATTGCAAGAGATGAAATTAAGACAAGAACAGTTAAATAAGGATCTAAAGGAACAGATAATGTTTAGTATGGTGTTGGGAGCCTAAATTAGACTTTATAATGTAATGCAGAGACAGAGGAAGAAGGGGAAAAAATAAGGAACTGGAGCAGAGGCTTCAGATAAAGATGAGCCTTTTGATGAGAAATAATCAGAAGAAATGTCAGATTGGCATTATTTGAGGAAAAATCCCTACTTCAAATAGAATTTTTGATGCAACTAGCTTTTAGAGCTCAGAACTATAGGAGGATTTCCATTTACAGTATAAAATACTCCAAAACGCTTACAGTTCAAATCAATTTGTTGCAGATGTGATTAGAAATTGTCTCTAAGAACATGCTAAAGCACAAGCTGTGGAACCAAACGAATAACATCTCTTTTGCTCTGCACTGTTTGGTGCCTCGTACTGATGGATGGACTTCCCCCTAACAGCAGTACAATGAAAGGAAAGTGTTATCCTCATTTTAAAGGAAGAGAATGGATAGATGAATTTTGCATAATCACCTAGAATACTAATGACTAACTGAAAGACTTTATTATGGAGGAGGGGGACATAGGAACCTGTGGCGGGATCTTGACTACAAAATCAAACCTGAAATACAACTAATTCCAGGAACAAAACATCTCAGTGTTTACCATTATTGGGTTAGGTACTGAAGTACTTGTTTTCTATCCAGATAAAACTTTGAATCTATGGGGATGGGATAGATCTCATCTGACTGTGTACGTCTACAGTTTGACCACTTCACTGATTACTTGAGCTTTATATCCAACGGGGAAAAACAGGATGTGATTCAACTTGTGCTAAATCAGATGTCTAACTCAGTCAGAGGACTGATGTTACTGAATTTTCTTTCTCTCATTGTCCACAAAAGGAACCTAGTGGGATTAGTTCAGATGTTACCTCAGACACTCATGCTGTAGATGTCTTCAGGATGAGAGGAGGGCCTCAGGCACTGTACCGTGAAAATTAAACCCCAGACAAGATGATCTGGTCTGCATTTGGATTATGACACCACCATCCTATCCTCTCCCAAGTTCTCCATGTGTCTGTTCAGACCATTTTTAATTACATCCCATAACACAATTGAATCCCATGCTGGGGAAATACAAGAGGAAGAAAACCTTGGTCATTCAGACTTTGTCCAGAATGTAAGGAGGAATTGAGAGGGAGAAGTTTTGCAACCACTGATAGTAACACATAGTGCTTGATGACAATTGTCATCCAAGTTCTCCTCCTTGACACTTAAAGAATGTCAGAAACATAAGCAAGAATCTTAAAGAAAAGTACTCTGCACTGGCAGGAAAATAAGTATGACACAATAGAACTTCACTACAATTTGCCTATTTGCATTTCCATCCACTGTATATCTACTTATTTATCTAGTTCTCTAATATTTGCCTGTCTATATACTTCCTTATGTAGATTTTTAAGGAACCTCTCAAGTTGTTGGTCACCTTGGTGTCTGAGTACCTATGATAACTCCCATGACTCTGTCCTGCAGACCATATGATAGGTGAACCATGAGAAGACAAGGCCATTACTAGGAGGTTAAACAGTGGGAACGATCTAAGGGGAAGTTTCAACAGATTGTTTCTCTCATGAGACCAGTTACATCTGCTTGACATATTCCAAATAGCTCTTTGCAACCATAAAAGTTGAAGTTGTTCTTCTTTACAACGTAATGGAAAACATCAAAGTAAAACCATGAGAGAGGCCCACTACTGTCCAATTTGGAGCTGCACAGCTTCCCTTTCAGGAAACACTGAATTAGAAGACCCATAATATTGCCTGCAGTATTTAGGGCTGGGTTTTGCTTTGACATCAGCTGGCATTAGATCAGGTCCTTCTAGCACAGCCTTGATTATCATGCAGAACCTGAAAGATGTTGGAATAATCAAGCTTTCATATAACCAAGGGCATATTTAAAGTATTAAATGCATATCTAGAGACACAATTGTGTAACAGCTAACAGGCAGTTACAGATCATTGGTTTTGGAAAATCGAAGAGAGAAACAAATCTTTTATTTCATGTTATTATTATTTCAGTGACATTCTGTAATCCAACCAAAGCCCTATTAAAAATAATTAAAGAAGTTTTTATCTTTATTGTATTGTGCTCTTTAATTATTTTCATGGCATCTCTAGAGAGGCTCTCCTAACTGAGGATGATTATTAAAATTAAAAGACATTGTAAATAATAAAACAATCCTTAATAGTAATCTTTTCATTACCGTTGAATCTCCAAGTACACTTGGAAGAAAACCTGGAATGTTGCAAAAAGAAAATTAAAGCATGAGAAGATTTTATGACTTTTCCCTAACAAGTTAGTGACAGTGGCATCACTATAACCTAGACCATCTGCTTCACAGTCTTTTTTTTTTTTTTTTCTGATTGGGATACAGTCCTGCATTCTTTTAAATCAGTAGCCAAGAGTCTGTGTAGCACTGGATGAAAAGACACAAGTCATTGGGTACCAGTGAGGCTCAAGACATGGCTTAGATTTCACATAAAAAATAAGGCTTGCTAGGTACCATATGCTCACAGCCCAAATCATATTAAGGTTGGCTACCAATCATCTAGGGTTCTCAGTATCTGATGAGTGTGTTGCTTGAGTTATAAATGTGTCAATAGATGACAGTGCCTCTTTGGTGTGGAGACAAAATAGCATTTCATGAGAGGCAAAAGATTTGGGAAGAAAAAAAAAAATCTCTGTTATTTAAATAATATTATATGTACAGTTTGTGAGTGTGAAAGGGACAGAAATGTACCTGCTTTGAAAAATAAATGCTCTGCATTAGAAGAAAGAACATCAATGTGTATGAATCAAGGCCAATGTATACAGTGCTACAATGAGCTTCATAGAGATGACTCAGAGCTGTAGCAAACATTATACCTGAGAGTTATATATTCAGTTCACACAAGAATAGCAATGGCGAGTCCCCAAAACCTTGACTGCATAGGTAAATTCCCACATCTGTTGGATGTGTGCTGAAGCTGAAAGAGGTAACAAGTAGGCACAATGATATCTGTTTTTATGAGTCTTCAGGAAAACCTCACCAGCATCATTAGCCTCTTTATGTTGGAAGCTTCAGCAAAACTGAAAAAAACATAACTATTAAAGAAGACTGAACACCTCACAGATCTTCAGAAGAGGTACCTTCATTCTGGGAAGAAGACAGGTCAAATTCAAACTGCCTATACAGAACCTTCGCTAGAGTAGAGTAGGTTTTAACTTTCAAGGCTTTCATTTTAGCATTTTTTGCTATCACTGAATGTTTTAAGAAAAGAAAGGCAAAAAAAAACCCTTGCAAGTTGGAAATTCTTTCTGATGCTGATATTCTCTGCTCAAAGAGCAAAATTTTTTTTTCAAAACACAACTATCTCTAAGTGCAATGGGAACTTGAATTTTTCTGTGTGTAGACATTATCATTACAATTGATTCTCTGTTTACTTTACCCACTTTTTTAAACTTCCTATAATCCCACCTCCAAACTTCACTTCCAATGACAGTAATTCATAAAGTCATTTGGATTACTTGGGCTGTGAAAGGTTTTAATCAAATGATGAATGCAATTTTCATTTCATTCCAGTCTCATTTATTTCCTGTAAGAAAAGGTTAGGAGCTATTTTGCAGCACATTGCATTGTAAATCCCAATTTGTGTATTTTATTTCTATTGCTAGGGTCTAGAGCACAGTTCTTATGAGGAGCAGTTGAGGAAACTGGGGTTGTTTAGCCTGGAGAAAAGGAGGCTCAGGGGAGACCTTATCCTCTCTACAGATACCTGAAAGCAGGTGTTAGTGCGATTAGTGTCGGTCTCTTCTCCCAGGTAACAACAGATAGGACAAAAGCAATCAGCCTCAAGTTGCACCAGAGGAGGTTTAAACTGGATATTAGGAAATATTTCTTCACTGAAAGGGTTGTCAAGCACTGGAACAGGCTGCCCAGGGAAGTGGTGGAGTCACCGCCCCTGGAGGTATTGAAAAGACGTGTAGATGTGGCATGTGTAGGGATATGGTTTAGTGGTGGACTTGTCAGTGTTAGGTTAATGGTTGGACTTGATGATCTTAAAGGTCTTTTCCAACCTAAACAATTCTATGATTGTATTTCAAGGTTATGGACTGTAGTGAACTTGACAGAGCTCACTAGACCCTCTCCAGAGAAAGCCCTAAGACAAGAAATGGTGTAGGGTTCTACCAAGTCGCTACTTACACAATGTCCTTTTATCAAAATTAGTTTTGTCAAATGTAGCTTCAACCTTTCCCTCCCCTATCCAGGGAAACTAGGATGAACAAGTGAAGAAGATACATTTTTTCTTCCTCAGCTATGCAATAGAAGTCCTACAGAACAAACTATTTTCAAAATAGTCTGGGGAAGGAGATGGTAGAAAACACTTTACAAAAAATTACTATTCTCTTCCTGTGAAGAAATATTCGAAGGAATGAATTAACATCATACAACTTCTGTTAAGCTTGAAACCTGGACATGATCCAGCCACATACCCACACTGCAACTTAAACCTAATCTATATAAAAATAGTTCTTGTTCAGCATACCTCTGATTAAAAGCACATACAAATCTTGAGTCTGACTTCTTCCACTCCTTTAGTGATTACAAGACAACCAGTTTAGATTGCTCAAAGCAATGGACAACAGTAAACATGCCTGATGTTTTGAAAAAAACACCTGAACTAATCTGAAAAGGACTAAAAGTTGCATGAAAAGCAGATTCAATTCAGGGGCGGGGGGTGGGGGAGGGGAAACCCAAAAACCTGTGGAATTTAAGAACAGGGAAAAAAAAGAAATCCCAGATAGATTTTAGGTGGAAGGTACGATGAATACTATCCTTTGATTCCTGCCCATAGTTGTAGGAAGACTGTGTCAAGCATGCCTGGACAATGCATGACATTCCAAAGGTTACTGAGTTTGAGAATAGGTAAAATGATTCTTTAGATTCTTGAACTTTTTAGGATGAAAGATATATCTGGGACTATAATCTGGTATATGATTAAGTTCTAGAAAAAAAACCCAAATTCCTCTTGAAACAAAGAGAAGAGAAAAAACAATAGAAATTTCTAAGAATTCACAGGGGGAAAATTCAGGTGACTTGAATGGGATAATTATAACTTGCTACCATTGCTGAAGAATGAACCAGAGGGGAAAAAAGAACAGGAAAAGGTCAATTGGATGAAAAAATTATGCCCCAAGTGTGGCCCCAATGACCAATTATGTCCCTGTACAACAAAGAGTGCAATGGTTTTCTATTCGGTTTATTCACTTTGTTTTATCACTCAAGAAAAAGGTAATAAATCAGATTGTTTCCTGACCTTTAAAAACCACTGGTTCCTAGTGAATCATCCTGCCACTGACATCATTTGATTGTCTCCTCAAGTCTCTTTCTACACATTCAGCAGCTGGCAATAACAGAGCTGTGGGCATTGCTTTTTCATGAAGCAGGCTTTTCCCCTTGCTTCTTAAGGTAAATAAAGTATAGCAACTGGAAGGAACTGAAACAGAAATTTATCATCATGTCCACTGTACCTGTAGACAGAAAATCAGTAACAAGATTGAGATCTGCATGAACCTCTACCTGAAAACTCAACATGGTATCAAAACATTACTTTTTAAAGTATTGAAACCTTTTGTTTCTTTCGCTTCACGTTTATTTTTAATGTGTTGTTCTATCTTCCAGAAAGATAAAGTGTCCAACCACCAGAAGAAAATCTCTGTGTATTTATAGCTTGAGCTCACCCCCAGAGATCTGGAAATCTCAGAGAAAGACAATTTTAGGAATATTTCTACAGGCGTCCAAGAGATTAGTGAAAATACCCTGCTCCTATGTGTTTATCCAATCTCAACATTGAATCCTCTGCTGGATTAGAATTGATATATGAAAACCTTTGCCATGTAAATATGACACCAATGTAAAAGAGAGATCCACAGTTATTTGTGAACATTACAAGGTCATAGTTAAACTGTGGGTATTATGTCGGCATCAAAAACTAAAAATCTGCTAATTTTGTTGCACCATTTTGTATCATAAACCATGGGAACCATAAACTGGGTACTGCTCTTATCCTCCTTTCCACCTGTGCTCTAACCATTTTTTAGACCAAAATAGATGACACATAGAAAGAAGCAAAAGCACCCCAAAAATGTATGTCCTTCTCTGGAGTCAAAAAAGTAAGGAAAAGCATTTACTTTGGAACTTCAATGTACTTGAAGGTACTTAGTAGGTATGATGGGGTTCTGCACTTTGTGTAAGACCTGCATACCTGATCTATGTGGAAAACCATTATCTGTCCTCCAACTGAGTTTGGAGACCCTTTGGATTCTTTACTTACTGTATATGGTTGTATTCTTTACTTACTGTATATGGAATAGAAATTAAAATAGGAACTTAAGGCAAATGAAGATCAAGAACATACAATATATAGCAGTACATCAAATTAATGTCTCTTTCTTATTATTTACCTTTGTGGATGAACTTATTAAAATTGATCCATCTAAATTGTCCATTTAGGTCACTTAGGTCACTGATTCCAAGCTATCAGAAGTAGTAACCTCTTATAACTAGAAAACAACAGTAATTTTTGTGTTCTCCAGTAATCTCAGTACATTTCAATAATAATTTCATTCTGCTGTTCTTATCATTACTACTTCAATCTTTAGGAGCCCTTTTCTCATATTCATAGACAGTTCACATCTATTTATTCTCATACTAATGTTTTCTTTTAGCTTAAAATGGCTCT
>NW_010267264.1:0-3691 GCF_000690775.1 Eurypyga helias | reverse complement strand
ACC
The DNA here is from genome assembly GCF_000690775.1 of Eurypyga helias. Taxonomy (NCBI): domain Eukaryota; kingdom Metazoa; phylum Chordata; class Aves; order Eurypygiformes; family Eurypygidae; genus Eurypyga; species Eurypyga helias. Next base: position 3,688 of record NW_010267264.1, on the reverse strand, counting down.
ATTCTGTGACTCTATGATAACGCTGCCCTTTCAAAGAATCCGATACTCTTAATCCATAGGTATTACTGTCTACCTGGTTCCCATGGCAAAGAAATTTGGATCTTTCAGGTACATTGGCAGTGCAAGCCACACCAGCCAGTTCCTGATGTGGATGGCTGGTAAATACTTCGGTGTGCCACAGCAAGCTCCACCAAGTGGATATAAGTATGTCTTTAAGTTGCATTTTTTTAAAAATACTTAGACACTGCATCAGTCTCCTTATAAACTCAGGAGATATAGCATGTGGAGAAATTCCTTACATGGAGGAATGTAGGAGTGGACTGCAGTGGCAGGCAGCTCTGAAAACAAGAGAACAGTCCTCCCTTCTGCCTCAGAGTTTTAGAATTAAGTTTGTAGGCAATGAATAATGGACAGAGAGGAAGCAAGAATGTCAAAGGCAAAAAATAGGCACAGTAGGCCACAGTACAACTTTAGTTACAATAAATCACAACTGTGTGTTTACTTCAACCGTCAGACTTTTCTACAAAATAAAGCTTTTGTTTTTTTATACTACTGTTGTTACAGAACAGTTCTCACACAAAGATGGGATGCCAAGTACAGAGTCAATATTTGAATAATAACATTCAACTGACCATTTATATTCAATTGAATTGTCAATAATACTCAAAATAACATTTCAACAGAAGTATTATACACTGCAATTGGCATGAAGTGTCATAAACAATATTTTTATATGGTCCACTTATAAACCTGTGGGGGTTTTTTTTAGTATTATATTTTAGCAATAGCAAAGCAAGATGAACGAAGGTAATTTCTACATGGCTAATAATCAGTCATGTGTCTCCTGGAACAATCAATTAATAGGATAAATATATTCTTGTAAGTATAAAATTTCAAGTGATCATGCAAAATACCCAAACAAGCAGTAATTTTTTATTTTCATGCTAAGTACAAATCACAATGCTTCTGCAAACCACTTGACTACAGAACTTCATTCTCCCAAACTAGTCATTAAACTGAAGCTTACAGTCAAGTAGGGCATAGCTTTTTAAAAAGGAAAATGCACCCAATTAAATATAACCTTAACACTGTTTACTTGAAAGGATGCTCCAGTTCTATGATGAGATAATCAAAGAAGCCGACCAAGTTCAAACATCATATTACTACCTAATTTTCTTTCTCCTAAGTATAAAACCCACTTCATTTGGGTATTCAGAATTTTATATCAGTTTAATATTCACCAATCACCTTTGCTGTTCTCTTTTAGTAACAGGTAACGGCTCACCTCTGATATGTAAGTTAGTCTTCAAAGACCACAGAAACATCTCAGTCAGGCAGAAAGACATCTGGTGGCAGATGGAGCACTATCAAAAGAAGGAAAGAAACTGCATAAGCAAATTAATTATCCACTATCATCAGTGAAACTGCTAGTATTTCGGAAACTAAGTGCTAGCAGAACCTAGCGCCGGTGATATTTTATTATATGTAAGTTGTAGTTTTTGACCAAAATGAATAATGCCTAGGAAATAATAGGATAAGAAATGTATATATGCCTATATATACATGATATACAGAGACAAATCAACTTTTGTTTAAATTTACAGCTGCTCTCAATGAAGTAAATAACTTTGTGTTTGATGCTTCTCATATACACGTCATGATCTATTTTTACTGTATGGTTATTACCTTGACATGCAAAAGTGAAGCCTCTGCTTAAAGATCTGGCTTAGATAGGAGAATTTGACTGGCAGGCCAAAATTTTTAAACGTTGTACATTGGGAAGGGTCAATATAGTCAAGAAACAGTTTTGAACACATGATATTTGCAGACATTAGTTATAGTATTAAATATAAAAAAATATGCCTTTCTAGAGCACTTTTCTGCAAGCACATTACTTCAATTAAAACTGACAACAAAACAGATGTGAAGCATATAAAATATGTGAGTTTAAATACTATGTACACTGACTACAGTTATAAACTGTTTGCTGTGGGTTTTTTCGCAATCCATCTAGCATTCCCACTAGATGATGTGTTGTGTTTTAAAGGAGCACTGGGAGTCTTCTGAGACACAGCAACTAGCTGAGTGACTTCTCTGAGGAATTTCCTGCAGTGCTGTAGTTATAATTGGGCCATCAGACCAATTACTTTTACTTCTTTCACTAAACCCAAGAATCCAATGAAAACTAGACTCAGAAGGGGAGTTTACACAAATACAGCACGCTTAAGCAGTGTTGGTATGGTACTGTACTAGGACATTTTTTCTCTTTTGAAGTGGATTCTTTATTTCCTTTCCATTAGTGCCATCTAGATAATAAATCAACTACAAGATGATTGCAGAATTCCTATCACACAGAGTATCAGACATTTACGTCAAGAGTGCTGTGATGAAAAATACGTGCAAGAATCTCAGGTAGCATCAAGGAAGCTATCATAGTCCCAGCAGAGCTATGAGACCTTGAGGTATTATCACTCAAGCTAGTATGTATGTTTTGATGCACTGCCTAATCCACTGAAATAGCACCAAGTGGAAATAGCATTTTCTTTACACTGATCCCCAAATGTACAAAAAGTCTTGTCAATTTATTAAATCCCATAGTTCTATCAAAAAAAAAAAAGGGGCGAAAAATAAAAGCTCACAACACACGCCTAGTAAATGGAACATACTTTCATCTTGGGTGAGAATGAGATTTGGAAAAAAATGCAAAGTAGCACGGTGGTCTGTTGAACATGGGAACCATTTTTGGTATAAACACGGATAAGGGCAGCCCCTCATCTTCCTTGTGGACTACAGTGAAAGGTGATTGTACATTATAATTTTCTTACTTGTTTTCTCTTTTTTTACTTTCTCACCTTAGAAAAGGAAACAAAACTTGCATTCCCCAAGGGCCACAGATCCTAGATTAGAATCTCTCACTAATAGGAAGTCACCGAATTGAGTGAACTTCTCAAAATCCTATCATGGTTTGATGAAAAAGAAAAAACCACAAACCTTTGATTGGCAGATGATCTGTTCAACTGGAGAGAGGGCAGATCTGCCCAGAAGACAAGGTAAAACAAGGAGACTTTGACACAACAAATAATCTAACATAAATTCCCCAAATTACTCCAAAACTCTTGTATGTAAGATCCATGAGTTCTTCTAGTTGTGTCCTCCTACTGCATATAAAGCTATCTCATAATGTTTTAATGCTGCTGAGTGCCTTCCAAACTGACAGACCGGAGAAGACTTTCACGCTCTTATTTTTTTCAGAGTGCCAGAGCCACAGAGGGTACTCTCTCTCTCTCACACACAAAAAAAAAGAGCTTTCAAATGAGCACTAAATAGTGTCCAATATACATACTTTAAAAAAAAAAATATCCTGAAGAACAGGTAATGTAAGAAAACGTTAAAAACCCAAAGACTTCTGAAGAACTGCATTTCAGTTCTACAGTGAATAACCTAGATGAAGCAAAATCCTCCATGTACCTAAAAAGGGAAAAGAGATTTTATCAATCTTGAATTTAGCTTTTTGTTTCTCCCTTTCTTTGGACGCTGAGCACCCACAAACCAGCTAATTATTTGAATGCTGATTACTGTTGTGCCAGTGAGAATGGACATCTGCCCCACTCCAGTCTAACAATATTCTAACCTGAAATACCTTCTGATCGGTTGTAGTCTACAGGGGAAAGAAAGAAAAAAAAAAAAA
>NW_010267263.1:0-1167 GCF_000690775.1 Eurypyga helias | reverse complement strand
TAAAGTATGAGCCTATGTATAGGCACACACAAAGGTGTGCATGTAAGCGTACATATATAAGAGTGAAGGGGTATCCGACAAAGTGTTAAGTCATCACCCAAACACTGTAGCGTTACATTTAAGCACTCTATTCTTTAAAGTATGAGCCTATGTATAGGCAAAGGTGTGCATGTAAGTGTACATATACATGGTACTTCACCCTACCAAGAAACCATAGCAAGTTACCAAGGTTGCCACGTAAGTTACAAGTTTAATGTTGTTTCAGTGTTTATTAAAGCAATTATTTACAGCTGCAACACTAAAACCAAAGCTAGCAAAAAAGTGAAGACAACCTAAGAATTTTAATTTTTCTAACGCTAAACCAACTTCTCCAGGTTAAGGCTGGCATACATATTAACCCCCCCAACTAGAGTTCTCAAAACTTTTTAAGAACATTTATCGTTTCTTGAAATGTAAGATTCTTGAGCCCCAGGTTTCCATAGCTACATACTGCCAGTGCCATTCCATTCTCTTCATAAAGTTCATCTACGTACAAACTCGATGGCACTGGGATCACAGAAAGACAGAAACTAATACACTTGATTATTCTTGAGTCACCGAGTTTAGCATCTGTATTTTAAGTTAAAGAGCCTGAGACAGCAACTGGCAAAACTCAGTGGTAGAAAAAACATGCTCTTGTAAAAGCTTTCAACAAAAGCTCTAGACAAAGTGAGCACCGCACATGTTCAACATACCTCAGTCACATTCTCCACAGACGAAATAGGAACACTTACTTGTCCAAGGCTTTGGCTGCTTCACGAATACCACGAGCTAGGCCATCGTGGATAAGTGCGGTCTTCAGCACTTCTTGCAGGGCAGTGTTAACGTCCATCACACCTCCAGCAGTAATGCTAAAGGGAAGACAGATATTGCTCCCATCGTGCCAGCATCTTACAGCTATAAGCAAAAGCTTCCCGTTCCCCTGCGAGCACCCAGTTATTTTAAAAGAGATGAAAGGCAAGCTAAAGAAACATGCCAAAGGAGAAAGCGAATAGAAGCATAAAGAACCGAAATCCCGCCGGCGCGCCAGCCAGCTGTGCTTTCTGCACGCTCCCTCACGAAGGGGAAGCCATGCACACAGCCGCCCTGACCCCAGCTCCCACGCCGAGCACCCCGCCGCCCGCCTGC
>NW_010267262.1:0-1730 GCF_000690775.1 Eurypyga helias | reverse complement strand
CACCTCTCCAGCCTGTCCAGGACCCACTGGATGAGAGAGAATTCACCACTGGCAATCACAGGAATCCTGTGCTCCTTGCCAATGGTGATTTCCCATTGGCGCCATCCAAAGACTTTTCCTGAGCAAGTCGGCGCTGATTGAGGCAGTGGCAGGGGCCACAACGTCCCATGGGCAGGAGGGGCTGGACTTGTGTGTGGGAACAGGACCGCCACCAGCAGCGGAGGCTGGGGAGCAGCAGGGATGGAAACGCGCTGCTGTCACCTCCCTTGGTCTTTGATGCGCCAGTGCCACAAGGCAGAGGCGGGGGTAGGATCCATGAGGGAGGCCATCAGTGGAGAGCTGGGGCCTTCCTATCACAGCCAGCCCCGATTTCAGAGCGCAGAGGCCCACGTCAACATGCTTCTCAGCTTGTCAGGGACCTGCGTGCACGGGACAAATGCCCGGGAGAAGTGGTGTAATCCAGCGGGGCTCCTTCCAGCGGGAATTTTTCCTTTCCTTCCTACAAAAGCGGTGTTTAATGTGGTTGCAAGGGGCTGATAGGGGCAGCTTGTAGTGTGTTTACTTTTTAATAACTGCAGATTTGGCACATCTGGCAGCACTGGAACACTGTTTCTGGCTGCTGACAAACCCTCCTGCCCTCCCTCAGCTCTTGCTCTTCCCTTTCTTTGCTTTCCTCAGGGATCTACTGGAGGCTATTAAATGCTGAAGTTAGAAAACAGGACCCAGCCCGGGAAGCTTGTGAGCTGCCGACGGCTGTGCGTGCGGAGGATGTATTAAGGGAAAGATCAGCTACCTGGGTCCTGTTTCCCCTGTGCTTTTCCTAGGTACCTATGGCTTGGAAGTGGGATTTTGATGGACCTTTGACCTGAACAGCAGAGAAATGTTTGATAGATCAAGGGGCAATGGCTATAAACTGAAAAAGGGGAGATTGAGATTAGATATCAGGAAGGAATTCTTCCCGCAGAGGGTGGGGAGGCACTGGGACAGGTTCCCAGAGAAGCTGTGGATGCCCCATCCCTGGGAGTGTCCAAGGCCAGGCTGGATGAGGCTTGGAGCAACCTGGGCTATGCAAGGTGTCCCTGCCCGTGGCAGGGGGTGGCACTGGATGATCTGATGGGTGGGCTTTAATATCCCTGCCAACCCAAACTATTCCTGCCTGAGCACCTGCCCCAGAGCACGTGAGACAGTGCGTACGTGCTGTGGGAAAGGGGTTTTTCTGGGATTTTCTGTCCAGGACTGCCGGCGCAGCGAAGAGGCACCGGGCTAATGTCAGAATTGCGTTGTTCTCCACACAGCCCGGTTGTGGGACCACAGGCCGGGCAGATGGGTGCTGTGCCCGGGGAGCCAAGCGACGGGCAGTAGCGGGGGTCACTGGAGACGAAGGGAGCGCGGCGAGGGCAGCACTTTGGTGTAAGAACACGTGGTTTTGGGTGTGCTATCAGCTAGTTTGGTGTGGAAAAGTGTGTGTGAGGGACTTGTAATTTTGAGATTCGAATAGCAGACTGAGAAATGGCTGTTGGGCCTACAAGTAGGTATCTACCACAACAAAGAGCAAAATGTCCTTTCTAAGGGAAGAAGCTGATGCTTCAGAAAAATCGTTTTTCAGTGAAACATACAAAAGTAAAAAGTGGGAGGGGGCGGGGAGAGCATGTGGGTAGGATCTCTGGGAAACGTGAAGCATCCGGAGCAAAGAGGATCCTGTGCTTCCCCACGTCCCCTCCTCCACCGGC
>NW_010267261.1:0-4760 GCF_000690775.1 Eurypyga helias | reverse complement strand
CAGGTCCCACAGACTTGTGCACCTTAAGCAATCTTAATGCTCTTGCCTCTATGGGTTTTTGTGGAAAAAAAACTTTGTTGCATTACTAGCAGCAGATACCTATTTGGAACTGACAGAAGGGAGTATGCAAAATCCAGTGTTAATGGATTTGGTTAGCTGCTTTGTTAGTAATTCTTAATTTCCTGAAAAGGATGTTTGTGTCACCATGGTGGTTTTAGTAACTAATATCTGGAGCTTAGGAGTTGGCAAGAAACACTTTTCTGTGTCTGAATTTATAGGACTTTCTTGAGCTGTGCTGAAGTAAGTCAGGTCTTGCAGCCAGAAACAGTAATGGCTCGCAGCCTCTATTATCCTAAATTTGTCATAATTTAAATAAGGTTGTTCTTGTGAACTTTGTAAATTTGATCTAATAAAAAGTAATGAGTTGCCTATTTGGAAAGTTTCAGTAGACTGGCTGGCCGAGTCTGGAAATAACTGATGTATAAAGGACGTCTTGGTACCGTTTTTTATTTAGAGCGCTATCTAGTGGCCGGTAAATTGCCAATACACTTCATGCGGCTGATGGGCTCTAAAGACATGGCCAAAAGGTCACTGTCACGCTTTTGTTATAGGTGACGTGTGCAGTCCACAGATATACTTCAGACTGAAGTATTCCTTTTCATTTCTTACTTCATTACAGCCAGTAATTAGCTGTTCAGTAACACAGACTAGATTTTTATGAATCCAGTATGCTACAAAAATGGCCCACCAAGTCCCCATGCTTCTCATGTATGTTGAACTTGTTCATATCGCAGAATTCTAAGCCTTTTAAACAGCTTGTGACTGTCCTCTGCCAGTATAGGCATAAAAGGACAAAAAGATGTTGATGCAATTCAACATTTCAGTTTTCTGGAGAAGACTGAAAAGGGTTCAGTAGCCACAACTGTGAATCTTCTACTTTGAGGCCTTGAATTTAGTTAGTTGCTTAATCTGGATTGTAAGAATCTTAATGGGGGGACAGAATTATGATTTCTTACCTTTTTGGGCTGAGGGATGAGTGTTCTTCAGCTTATCTATCATAGGTCACTTGGAACGCTTTCAACTGAAAAAGTAATTCCAAATTCTTTAGTACTTGTGTGGACTGTTTATCAAGGACATGCAAATCACAGCTACTGATGCTGTTTAATTACATGCTTTCATTTGTTTTACGTTTTCTGTAAGAGCTGCTTTTTGGACCCAAAAAAATTTTAGAAGGAAGAGGTTTCTGCCATGTTTGTAACTGGGCATTCAGTCTGTTTTGTTCTTGCATTTTATCTGAACCTGAGAGGATTTACGCTTAACACTGTCAACAACCTAACATTGTTTCTTAGACGGAGATTTCAGTTTTGGGAAGCTAGTACAGCTGTTTAATAGTGAATAGTGTTAATAGTTTAGTAGTTTAAAGTGATCTGAAGATAATTGAATGCACAAGACAGTGTGAATACTAGGTTAGGGTTTTTTTCCTGGAAAGTAAATCCTGGCTTACTTGTTTACCACATTTGCTTAATTCACAAGAAAATCTTTTTAAGTGTCAGTTCTGTAAATTAATTCATAAATCTGAAAGTCCGCCTATATGTTTTTGTGGTAGAGTCAAAATGCTTTACATAGGATTAAAAACTGACCAAAACGTGTTTGAAAGGAAGGGCAGAACTTGGCCTTAGAGATAAAGCTTAATTAATGTTCCCATAATCACTTCTGTAGCTCTGGCTCTAATGGCTAAACTCAACTTTGACGGCTAAATCATTGGGCTAAGCGTGTAAATCAGTCTGTTGATGGTATAGCGAGGAGACACAGAGTGCTCTTAATTGATTAAGACTTCTTGATGAATTCAGTATAATATATGAATACTCCTGCTTTGGAAATACTATTCTATTGAGAGAGTAATGGCAATACTATATAAAAAATGAAAATTTTGTACCTTTTAACTTCATTGCTAAGAGTGTTCTGTAGTGAATAGTTTTGTGGCCAGACTAGATCTTTGGTAAGAAACTTATGAAGAAACATGGAAATGGTGCTATTAAGTGCTTATGTTTGAGTCTCAAGTTGGCTCTGGTTAGTTCCATGACACAATGCTCCTACATTCAGAAAACTCTTTAAGATAGAAGTTACTAGCATAAATGTTTGTGCATAAACAATACCTGTCTGTTCTGCTTTAGTGGTGTCATTGCTGTTTAAAAAAACATCTTTTTGCCACAAGCAAAAAAGAAAGTAGGGAAATGTAGTCACATTTTTCTTTATTTTTACAGGGTAACTTGCAGCTGCTGCAGAGCTGCCTGGCAGTGTTAAATGGTGACACATAAGCTACACTCCGTCCTCCCATTAACAAGGGCTGCCCTCCTCCTGGATTTTGTTTTCGTGACTTTAAATAAGCATTGACAGTTCCCTGGAGAAAACGTTTGACAAAGTGCACATAAGCAAGCTCCTTCTTTCAAAAGAATTAAACACCTGAAAGTAGCTCCAGATTATAGGAAGCAACAGCATACTTCTTATACATACATATTCATGTTTATTTAATCATTATATGCTTTCATTGCTCCAAAACCAAATGCTCTGTTTTTGTGAAAATAGCCAATATAATTATGTTCATGTTATGGATACTATGATGGCTGCCAACCTTATTTACCTTTGTAAGTAATTTCTGAAGTTTACCATTTGAAACACATTGTTCAAATGGCCTAAATATTACCATTAGCTATTTGAATATTGTTACTGTAATGGCATTGTATACACTTAGGTTTTTTTCCATGTACTGATATAAAGAAACTTACTTTTTTTCAATTGTGAACATTTCTTAGAAATTTTGGAGAACTTTGTGTAACCTTTATAACTATGATTTTAAAAGAAAAGCAAATGCATTATTATGTTTGCCTTAACTTGTAGACTAATCCAATTATTGTAAAATAAACATGAAATTGATGATTTTTCTAAAATTATGCAGACGTATCATCTGTAAGCATAATATTTTCTAGTTAATCAGATTAATTAGCTTTTTCTTTATTCATCCTGTAAAGCCATTGAATAAGTATTGGATTGGTCTGACACAAATACTCACCCAGTAATTTTTCACTTGCATTCTCAGGTTTATCCATTTGCCTGTATGTTTGTGGGTGACCTTCCTATCCAGTGTTCTCAAATTGTTTTGATCTTTGTGACTGACTCTGAAAGTTCTTTGGCAGAAGTGCTTTTCAGAGAATTTCTTGAGTTCCTTCTGCTACTTTATTTCCCCTTTCTGTAAAGAGAGTCCAGAAAACACATAAAATATCAGTGAAAGGTAATACTGCTCCACTTTGATACAGATAAGCAGCTTTGCTTCAGACTATAGAAAGTAAAGGCACACCCAATAAAGGAATGCCTAAAAAAGGATCTCATTCTGCTAACTGTACTCGTAACTTAGAGCTATCAATCCAGTTTTGATTTGTTGTATTGCTTTGTCTCTCTTGAACCGTGAAACTTTTCCAAGAGGTACTGTTCTGTTGCACAGCTTCAGGATATCACAGAATCACGGAATGGTTTGGGTTGGAAGGGACCTTAAAGATCATCTAGTTCCAACCCCCCTGCCATGGGCAGGGAAACCTTCCTCTAGGTCAGGCTGCTCAAAGCCTCATCCAGCCTGGCCTTAAAGACAGCCAGGGATGGGGCATCCACAACATCTCTGGGCAACCTGTTCCAGTGCTTCACCATCCTCTCCGTGAAGAATTTCTTCCTGATACCTAATCTAAACCTCCCTGCTTTCAATTTAAACCTGTTACCCCTTGTGCTGTCACTACAGGCCCTTGTAAAAAGTCGTCTCCCAGCACCCTTGTAGGCCCCCTTCCGGTACTGGAAGGCTGCAATAAGGCTTTACTTGATGAATTGCTCTTCACAGTAGGATTGCTGCTTTTATGGGTATGTAGACCTTCAATGGAGCAGCAGGATTTTGGGTGAACAGGATGTTCGGAAATGCAGATCAGTGTAAGTCAATGTCTCTGTGATTACAGCCTCCCTGTACTGTCACACAGAGGTGCGCGGTTTGGTTTTCTGTTTTCTCAAATAGGGTGACTTGCAGAGTGTAGTATGTTTACCCTGCCCCCTTACCCATCAGAACATTTCAAAGGTAGAGAAGTTTCTTGACTGAACATGCTGTTTTCATCACAAGGTGAGTTGTGTATGCATTGCCTCAGACTTGGATTACCCAGTGGCTGTTAGCAATTCAGTGTAGGTACTACGTATCATCCAGGAGTGGCTACTACAACAATACTGTGTTGTTCATCTTTCAGATAGAACAGGTGTAATTCCTAAAGAACTCATCTATAAATCGACGGTAAGGGACAGAGATTAAAATGTATGTACAGTTAAAGTTGTAAGTATTTTAAGCAGGACCTAGAACAGTTTTCAGATTAGTCATCGTTGTCCAGTGTTATCAGCTCGTTAAATTTTTTTTCAAGCCTCTTTTTTTGGGTGCATCTCCTAAAATTCTAACCCTGGGCACTCAAACTCTGAAGAAAAATATTTCTAATGTTACCCGAGGAGAAAGGAAGGGCGATACCGATAGCGGCGCCTCTGCCTGGCCTCGCTGCCGCTCTCCGCCCTTGCAAGGTATGCTGGCCACGGGACTGCCGCAGAGCGGCTGCGGCCTGGCCGCTGGCTGATGCGGAATGAGGAGGCGGCGGCATCTTCCTGGGGCGGGGCGGGGCGGGCTCGGTGGCCGGAAGCCGGCAGTGTCCCCGGAAGTAGCAGGGACCGTGCTGTTTGCAGTGGTGGGC
>NW_010267260.1:6995-12929 GCF_000690775.1 Eurypyga helias | reverse complement strand
TTCCTGGCTGAACCCAGCACAAGATGTTAGGGAGTAACAAATCTGAGCTGAAGTTTCGATCAGCATCCAGACTAAATGGTTATGGTGAATCTTCTTCAATTTTAACTGTTTAAACTCAACCTCACAAGAAATCCTCAGCCTTTTTCTGGTGGCTGGCTCTCTTTGAGGAAGAAATTGTTAAATTTAATAAGTATGTGCCTGTGTGTGAGCAAGGTGCAGTAAAGCAACAACATCTATGCACCTATCTCAGACAGGCTTTTGGGTAGCTGGATTTGTATTATGTTTAAAAACTCACTGCCATTATTATTCACAAAATACACTGCTAGATTAGTCTCATATGATAAGTTGAGTAATAGCCCTCCTGGTATGTACACGTTTTTATAGACAACAGTCCAAGACAGTATTAACTTTTATTTTTGTCATGTTCAAGCTGTCAGTGAACTGCAGGCCAGCTGCCTGCCACTGACATGCCCTCTGCCAATTAGCTCTGTCACTCAGAAGAACACTAGCATTAGCTTTGACCTTCTACCTCATGCTCAGTTCCCTGAATTTGCAAGATCAGCCTCGGTGTAAGCAGAGATTTAAGCCCTTCTGTTTGGTGTCTGAAGTGGATGGACAAAAGGCAGCTATGGTCCACCACTGTGATGCCAGTTTGGTGCTGGGCTGCGCTCGCTCCTTCAGTCAGCATCCCTAGAAGACAGCTGTGGGCTCACCTAGGGACATCACAGTGGTACCTGCTGCTAATCACTCTTTCTGTGGCTGCTTTTTACAGGTGCAGAAATCTTGGGGCCAGAGGTGATTTTCTCTGTCCCTATCTTGGGCGGGATGGGGATCCTGTGGAAGGAAGGGTCTGCCACCGAAGGGCACGGCAGGGGGGGACCGGCTTTGCTGACACAAGTGTGAAGCTGTACCCAGGACTAAACACAAGTTGCTAAATCTAACAGAGGGTGTCCAGCATGAACAATGCATCACTTCCTATTTCTCTCCAGTCATAGGAAACATGGTATTGTTGTCACTGTAGGGTCTCTGTCGGGAGTTCAGTAACCCGTGTTTACTTCCTTTTTTATCCTCTTCTCATGTGCTTGTGTCAGCAAACACATTCCCTTCCTGCTGTTGTCCTCAGTGCTGAGGTGAACACCCCTTGCAAACAGCTCTTCCAACAGCTTGGCATTAGAGGCTTACCTGTCACTGCAATGTATTATCTCCAATATATTTCATCCTTCCTGAAGGAACCATTTCAGATTCAAATTAAAGTTTTAGACAGCACAGAGATCAATTAACTGATAATATTTCCTCATGATTAGGCTGGTCTTTTTGTTTAAGCAGCTCTCATATTGGGTGTGCTTCAAGTGGTTCTAGAACTCATCTCACTTTTCATGTGAGGTTGCCACAGGTCTTAGAAATGTAGATCATCATTAGCATTATTATTTTCAGATAACTGAAGAAATTATTTGAGAGAATTTATACTTTCCCTTGTGAATATTCAGCATGTTGGGCAGTGAAAATAACCTCAGTTTGCTCATAAAATCTGTCCCAGAGACCGCCTAAAACTCCCAAACAAAGCACTTTGAGAGCTTTGAAGGTTTAGTATTAGCATGTGAATAGTGAGTATCTAGTACAAGAAAAAGTTTAATTTTTTTATTTCACCTGAATCATTGGAATGTTTTGCCATTTCATTTGGCCATGCAGTTTCATCCCTTTCAGCATTTATTGGATCAAGTCAAGTATGGTGTGTGTGACTGGTGAAAAATAGCGATTGTAAGGACGCATGCTCCTTTTTGTTTGCTTGTCCAAAAAAATAATTAAAGTCATTTTTGCAATTAAGAAAGAAAGGCTTTTGATGTCAACTTGTAAAAGAATTATGCTCAGAATTCTTGAGTGAAGTTATGATCTGGTCTAAGGTACAAGTTGCCTTTTCTGTATTCATTTATTTTATAAGCAGTATTACAGATGATTTGATTTTTTTCCTATGCAAAAATGGTGAGTTTTTGTAAAATTTAAGAAGGAAAAGAAAATAATTTTTGGAGCTCTGAAGAAAATTCTGCCCTATCTCCATCAAAATACAGCTTTTAAAATAATGTGGTGGCTAGCATTGCTTATTAATATAAAGATGTTTCTAGTTACTATATAAAGCCTAATGCGGTATTTTACTATCCCTTTTAATGGAGCAGTCTGAAAAATTCCAAGTTAATTGCATATTTACAGTTAAATGCTGGACAATTTTGTTCAAATGAGAAAATATTTGATACTTGCAACATGTTAGCTGCATTGAGTGCCTCCAGTTTTGCTTTTAAGCTTCTGCTAATGATCTTAGAGCATTTTTATTAAGTTTTTAATTTGTTGAAAAAATCATATTAATATTGATCTTAACTTACTATATGTTTTAGAAGGCAGGTTACATCTCAGTACACACTGAACTCCTGTAGCATTAGGTACAAACTATGTTCAAGTGTCCTCAGATATTAGCACTCATTTCCAAGTCTATAGCATCTAAGTATATTTCTGAATGTGCACAGAGGATGATAAGGAAAAATACTGCATGTCAGACAAATAAACTGTGAAAGAAACCCTAAATAGACAATGCAATGTTCCTAAACCGAAGATGCCCTTCTGTGGGATTGTGTTCTGAATGTTGAGCTTCACCATTAACCTCTTGTGCCTCAGTAACTGGAGATGCTTGTTGGTTTGGCAATTGGTCACACAAATAAACCGTCCAAACATCATGTGCGATAATCAGCCAATCAGGTCCCCAAAGAGTCTTTAAATGTTCAGACTGAACAAAGGCTCTGTATCTATCAAGTTCACATTATTGTCTTGGACAGCAGCTCTTTGCCAGGTAATGTGCTGTTTTCCTATTTCCTTTTAGCTTTACTTAGTAGCAATGGGTAGTTTCAGATTACTGTGGTAATCCATGCAAAACTAATTGACTAATTCAATGCAAGACAAGTCAATGCACTAGTGCTCATTGCACAATATTTGCTATTGGCTTTTAAATGATTATTTAGCATCCACTGATGAAAGAGAGTGAAGCACTTTAAGGAAGAAATATTCTTACACTTTCTCTACTCCTGAGAAATTATAACAAGGATTAATGACTGCATGGTGACACTCCCCAGTCTTGCCAGGTTTTATAGATTTGATTGACATTTTTTGTTTGTATATTTTGCCAGCATTTCTGAGAAAACAGAGAGTTCAAAGGTGAGTCTTCTGAAGAGAAGCTGTAAAGAAAGGGAAGCATCAGTGTAGCTCAGGTCAGATTTCAGGACTGATGGACCTGAAATGTAAATTAGAGTGAAGGCTATGATGGAGGTGGTTCTGTGGCTATGTGACTTGGATTGAGTTAGAGGGATGGTAGGACAGTGATAGAGTGCAAGGAAGGTGTTTGGCAGAAACACAGCTTTGAAGGAGCTCAAGAAGCTCACAGCTAATACGGAAAAAGATGAATAAGCACAGGAGAAGATTTGAAGACAAGTTGGATGTAGCTGAGGCAACAGGCAAGGTAGATGATTGCTGTGGCAGCATGTGTGGGTATGAAGACTGGAGCCTGGGCTGACAGAGAGAATTAATCCCATGTGTTCTGAAGTAACACATAATTTATAAATGCAATATCAATTTTACTTAAAAGACAAGTCTTCATGGCAAACATCTTATTTTCTTAAGGATTTGGGAGGGCAGCAATAACATAATCCCCCTGCATGAAACCAGGTGATGAAATGAAGGCTATTCAGACTCGCTGAGCACTTAGACAGTTCTTCTGCAGTGCCAGAAATTTATATAGTAAAGAATGAGGGGTTGCTTTGAAGGGAGCAACGTGGGTATTTATTTCACTGACACAAGTAACTGTTTCAGTCTTTTGCAATCTCAGAACTCAGTTTCCTCTGAGTTCTGAGTTTCTGAGAACTGAGTTTCCTCAGTTTTAGCTGTAGGCACTTTGAAATTCTTAGATGTCTTTGACTGAAGCAAGTGCAAAAGTAATTTCCAATTCTGTTTTTCATATATAACAATCCCCGCTAAAACCCCCAACCAACCTAAACAGTTTGGCCAATAGTTAATGAACTAGCAGTTTTACAATGGCTGAATATACATCATTTTGGACAAAAGCTTATTGAGTTTATTTCATGGAGATAACCTGGTGATTTCTGATGCTGTTTTTGTCATCCCTGTTATCAAAGTTTAAAGCCTCAAAGTCTAATTCTTGGCTTACTGAGCTCAAAACTGAGTGCAAAGCTGTCTCTGATTTCACTAGAGCAGGCTGATGGCTCAGAGGCCTGAATTTTGGCTGTCGTCTTCACAACTCTTCTGATACTAGAATCACTCTGATGGCTTACCACATAGTAAGGCTATAGACTTAAATGGGTTGAACTGCAAAACAAAACCCCCCAAACGTAAATGGCAAAACTTTTTATGCTTATTTCTTATGGATACTTTTATACCTTTTTTTTTTATTTGTATGTGCTCATTGTATGACTCTCAATATATCTACAAAAAATGTTTTTTACAAATTATTAAAAATAAATAATATAAATACAAAAAATAAGTAAAAATATTTTTTTCTTTCACCAGTGAATGGACCCCCAGTGTACATTCATATAGTCCTATCCTCATATAGAACTGAGTTATTGTAACTCTCGAAGAGTAAAAACAGTCGCTTGTTAGTAAAAATAGAAAGGAGATAAGAGAAAGTTATTCCTACAGGGTAATGGTAGAGGTCCTCAGATCCTTACATAGAGGAGTCATGTTTGAAAAAGTGATTTTTCATGACAGTGTATGCAACCTTAGTGAAGTTTCAATATGAGGAAAATTCCTTTTGCTTTAACTTACCTCCTAGAAAACTGTTTTTCAGATTGTTGCACAAAATCGTCTTACCAGTCTCCCTAACCCCTTAAACAGTTACAAGTTGGAAAGAGATTGAGGGGAAGAAAAAACCTAATCAGCCCATCTTTTCTCCCCAGTGAGAAAGGAAGCACTGTGCTTGACCCACATAACAGAAGAAGGCAGGAGAGTGAAAGATGTTTGTGCAAACTAGTTACAGACATTATAAAACAATCACTGCATGATGTTTAAACATTGCTTTATGGTGTTTCCACTGAGATATGCCATTAGTATGTGATGATAATGAATCATGATTGTACTCCACTGAGAGCTCTTGCCATGACTGCATACTTCTCTGATTTTTTTTTTTCCCCCTGTGGATTTCACAAGGAAATAAGGGAGAGAAATTACTTGAAGAACATAGTCAGAATAGAAACAGCAAAATTATAATGGTACTTAGAAGCGAACAAACTTTTCAACACAATTTTATTTCATTTTGTCAATATTATTTTATTCAAGTTAGAAGTGCAGCTTTAAACATAGTCTTGTGGGGAATGTGAAAGAATGCCTTTAAAAAAATGTCCCTGGGCAGTGTATATGTGTTGACAAAAGTGTTGTGTTTTTTTTTTTTTTTAATTCTTTTTTTTCCTACTTCTGTAGACATAGTTTGTCTACAGCAACTAATTTGATATTTACAAGAACATTTTCAGCTAAAGACAGAGATTGAAGCAAGTGTTTCTTTACTGGTAAAGCACTCAGCATCTACACAGCATCTCAGTTCAGCTGGCAATGTTTCTCCCAGATCTAACTCCTACACGCCCAGATGGTAAGTCTTTAGAGCAGGGAAAAGTGCCATCTGGTGATTCCAAACAATACAAAACTGATGGAATCAACTTCTTGTAGATGAAAAATGGAACTGGTCATCAACCTGAAATAAAATTGCCATATGTGATGTTTGGTCCTGAAGATCCTGAAAACTGACAAAACACTCAACTATCTCCATCATCAGATTTCTATTTTAAATTTTTTCTTTATACTACAGCAAATTAATAGCATATGTTTAGCCACAGTGAATCGTAGAATGGTTTGGGTTGGAAGGGACCTTAAAGACCATCTAGTTCC
>NW_010267260.1:0-6905 GCF_000690775.1 Eurypyga helias | reverse complement strand
GCAGCTTCTCTGGGCAACCTGTGCCAGTGCCTCACCACCTCCTCCGTGAAGAATTTCTTCCTAATACCTAATCTAAACCTCCCCACTTCCAATTTAAACCCGTTACCTCTTGTCCTGTCCGTACAGGCCCTTGTAAACAGTCCCCCCCCCCAGCTTCCTTGTTGCTCCCTCAGGTACTGTAAGGCTGCAATAAGGTCTCCCCAGAGCCTACTCTTCTCGAGGCTGAACAAGCCCAATTCTCTCAGACTTTCTTCGTAGCAGAGGTGCTCCAGCCCTCTATTCATCTTCTTGGCCCTACTCTGGACTCGCGTCAACTGGTCTGTGTATCCTTATGTTGAGGGCTCCACAGCTGGACACAGTACGCCAGGTACTCCAGAGGGAGAGAATCACCTGCTGGCCACACTTCTCATGCAGCCCAGGATACGGTTGGCTTTCAGCACACACTGCCAGCTCATGTTCAGCTTTTCATCCACCGTTACCCCCAAGTCCTTCTCCACAGGGCTGCTCTCAATGCGATCTCCATGCAGCCTGTACTTGTATTTCGGAATTGCCCCGACCCAGGTGCAGGACCTTGCACTTGACCTTATTGTACTTCATGAGGTTGGCGCAGGCACATCTCTCCAGACTGTCAAGGTCCCTCTGGATGGCAAATCATAATTCGTGTGTTTCTGTAATCACAGAAATGTCAGTAGTTATGATGTGTGCAGATACAAAAGCTGTGTATCTTATATGTGCCAATTATATAAATTATGAAAGTTATAAATGTATAGGTGTATTTGTTCTTTTACATTAGATTTTGAACTTTGATATATGGATTGTGATTTACATGTATATTATATAGCACATGTTGTATGTAAAATAATAATGTCGGATGTATGAAGAAACTAGAGAAACAATAACATGTTAGAATAATAATTCCAATTATTTAATAAATTTAAAAAGTAGTTGATAAAGTAAAATAGTTGTTAAGCTGATGAGGCACCTTTAACTGTAAGCTTCAAATTTAAGAACAGAAAAAACATGAAAAAGGAAGAGGGTTAATTGGGACTTCGCAACGAAAGAGAATTCATAAAAATGGCAATATTTTATTCAACAAGTTCGACTCCTTTTTCTGACTAGAACTATATCCAATTTATGTTCTGGTTTGTGGTGAGGGTAAATTAGTAGCTAAGAGAATAAGGTGAACTCATTTCTAGCTTGCTGCATTTGTTTAAAGGCTCACATCTGTAAACATTTATTCTGAATATCAATTTTATTTGTATGAGTACTCTGAGTGTCCTGTTGAGTTTTATAAAGCACAATATGCAAAGTGGTGGGTTTTTTTTTTATTCAGGATCCGCTTTAAGAGGCTCATCAGAGTGAAACAATGCTTTAGGGTCTAGTAAGAATGTGCACAAATACTAAAATGCTGTGTAAGCATTCACAAGAATTGCTCCTTTAGTTTGAATACTGAAATGTTTGTTAATAATAAGGAAGAAGCTGTAAAACACACATTCCTGTTCTTAGTCAGATTTTCTTTGAAATCAGTAGTCGTTTCAGAAAGGTCAGACTGTATGTGTGTTTCTGTAAACTGATAAATCCTTCATTAAAAAAATACAAAAATAGCATTTAATGAATTACAGCATATCCATTTTTCTAATTCATAATTTTTGTGTTTAAAAAGGATTTAGTACAGAGCTGTGTTTATACATCACTGGTAATACATATATATTTTACTTTTAATAGAGAAAAAAGGCATGAAGAAAACATTGTCCTACTGAACACTTATCGCTCTGTATGGGATTGTACAGGTATCTTGCATAAAATTTCTAATAATCTGCCAAGTATGAGTTTAAGGTGTCTTGCCATACCCTGTGAAGTTATAACAGTTTTTGTATGTAGTGATGCAGATGATAATGCAAAGAAGCAGTATTTCTCAGCCAAATCCTAGTTGTAATCCCTTTTAACCTTCTTGTTATGTTTGGTATATTCAGGTATCGGTTCAGCTTTTCCATTAGTTTGTATTAGTGCCTTGTAATTTAAACCTTGGTGTGAATCTAGCACTACAAATGAATACTGTTCTCTGACGTTCATAGAAGAGATAACTTTATCCCTAATAGACAGGATCTCTATTTATGGAGATGAGATGATAAGTCTTTAAATTGACACACAATGACTAGCTTGGTCAGGGTGAGTTGGCATAGTAGAATGAGCTCCCTACAATTGTGTCCCATCACCTTGATAATGAGAAATAACATAAATATATAATTTATTAATTTCTTTCCACTCAGAACATCAAAATGAACTGGTATCTTCATTTCTGTTTCTGTAAGTTTTCAAATGAGTTCTACTTGGTTTTCAAGTAATATTTAATTTGAAATATCAAAAGAACAAAATTAAGCTCTATGTGTCTATACAAAGTTAACAGAATGAATAAAAGATAAATTTAGTTCATTGTAAATTTCAATAACAACAGTTTAATTTCAGTGCAGCTTGGCTGTTTTAGAAGTCATTTGACGGTCAAAGCCAATGTTACTGTAAAGCAGAATGAGTGAAAGCAATCATCCTTGTGGTGCCTGGGACTGATGATGACGTTTTTGCATTTATCATGTGATTAGAAAAGCAACGAATTTTCTCCTTCAAGGACAAGAAATCTTAAGCTGTCAACAGGTATATCAAGTTCTGTTCACAAAACTGGAGAAGGTTATGGCGTGCTTTCACCTTATCTTAAACAAAAAAGAATTTGAAGAACTGACTAATTAGTTTTCAGTGCAAACAACCAATCTGAACTATAAATGGCTGGACTGTTTAAGGAGTAGATAGACAATTTAAGAAGTTCTTTGAATTCTAGGAGTTGCCCATGGCTTAAAGCCAGGTCTCCTTTGGAAAACCGATGCTGCATTGGAGTTAGAATTCCTCCTGGACTGCATGTGCAACAGGAGCTCTACCAACCTGTGAGATGGAACAGCATATCTCCATCTGTTGCTGACCAGCTGTCCTGTGCATCCCCCTCCTTTTCATGAGATCAGCTTGACAGAAGTAGTTATGGTCTCAAGCCATCAAGCAGCTGAGCTGCAAACATGAATGAAAAAGGGAAGGTGCACGTCTTTGCAGTCTAGAATTCAGTCCCAGGGGTTGGTGGGCTTTCTAGCTCCAATACAGAAAAAGTACTTAGCATGTGTTTTTGCCATTGAATCGCTGAGAAGTCTTTTCCTACAGAGAACCATACAGTCCTTATTAGGAGAGATAATGAGATTGTTTACTGAGGTTTCTTGTTGGGAATGTTGTTGGAAGAAAGTAGTGCTTTCCTGGTAACTACTCATTTACAATGGTTAGTACTTCACAAACTATTTTATGTTTAATTCAATTCACCATTGCCTTGTGTTGAGATGTCTCATCACTGTTTCTAAGGACTAATTCCTGCATTTGGGAATAATAATTACTCTCCTATTTTCAAAATGGTTAATTTTGCAGTACGTTCAGGAGATATTCTGACAGTGACTGCAAAATATGATAGTTCACACAGTGTCTTCTGAAACCTAGACCTGTGGGAGAAAGATAAAATACCAAGAAATCACCTCTTTAAAATTATTTCTGTGAGAAAGGGATAGTTACATGGTTGTTAGGATTATTTGAGGAGTAGGATTTCTAAGGGAATATTAGTGGTTTTTTGCCCAGGTTCCCTCCCCGCCCCCTCCCCCCCCCCAGTTTCAGGCAAGGTTCAATGTTTATTTAGGGAAATAGAATGGAATATATTTCCTGCTTTTTGGAATTTCCTTAAAAACATTCACTGTTAAAGAATCTACCTAATAATTTCTTTGAGTAGCTTCTTATCCCTGTATTGTGAGAAATAGCAAGCATCCTTCTCTACATTGTTTTCTACAGTGTCACAGACATAGAGCAGCAAGAATATGTGATTGATATCTTTACGTCATCTTTAGATTGATTGGAAAGAGGCTTTTCATGTATTCCTCTTTATTCTGTGCAGCTATCTGTTAATTCATTTTTCTGTTGTCCCTCACTGATATCAGATGCATGGAAGCTGAAGCCCTTGCCCTAGTTGACAGCAAACCTCTGTTATTTGTGAAAGAAGAATATGATAAAAATGGATATTGCAAAAAAAGGCTTACTCATTAGATAAGATAGTGTGAAAGGTTTTGACTTCGTCTTTGTGTTTGTTTAGCAGCCTGCACTTCCTTGGGAATGCAGACGTGGAGACATGCTGGTGCAGCCTGGGTTCCCAGGTTGCTAGTGGAAGGGAAGGCCCTGGCAGGCTGTACGCAGCAGCCAGCGCTCCCAGAAGTTAGGAGGTAACTCACCCACATGCCTATGCTGCTGGCTAACTCTTGCCTGAAGACATCTGAATTAGGGTGCCAGGAAAAGAAAAACTTAATAATCTACATTTTAAGTGGAAGGTTGATGTGACTCCAGCCTGAGGTCATTTTAACTTCAGCTGACAGCCTGATGGTGGTGTGCAACTCAAGCAATCTGCAGTGGTAGTGCCCTGGGTCAAGAGGAGGAGGTAGAAAAGCAAAACTAGAACAGTTGATCTGTAGGGAAGAAAGTCTGTTTTTAAGCCCCTTAGGTTTTGTCCCTTTGCAGAAGGCATGAAGTGAGGTGAGACCTTTAAACATTCAGTAGAAAGGCAAAAGAACTGAGGAGGAATGTGAGTTGAAAAGAATATGATATACTCATATGACCATACAACATGAAGAAGACTCCATGAAAGGCAGCCAAAAAGACCTTCCTTTTGGTGTCTTATGCATAAGGACATTTAAGATGGGTCTACAAGAAAGAAAATCAGCTCTTTTTGAGCATGATTATCTGAGCTTAGTTACTCAAATGCCAACATTTGCAAGCTGTGAGAGGGAAAGGCATCCACATTTTCCCCAGATAGTTTTATAACAACCACTCATCTTAAGAGTAGAAGTCGTCAACATTTGAAAAGATCTGTTTAAATGAGGGCAAAATTATACCTTCTACAGATCAGAAGACTAAGCGTAGTATGAGGAGGAAGCAATTTTTCATTTTATGCACAAAACAGGTAGTTAAAATAAAGATACTGAATAGTGAAAAAAAGGAAAATGGAAAAGGGAGAAGAACTCCCGCCTAATGACAAATCAGGAATCTTTAAGAAGTATTTTAACCAAATCTGGCATTACAGATGCTTTAAATCGCTAGTTGTAAGTAGACCATCAATGTACCATTCTAGTATAATGACACAATCATTTCAGTGCTTTTTTTAAAAGTCTATTTCTGTATCTTAACTGGCTTGAATTCATTCTTTCTATATCTATTTTTTTTAAGACTTTTCAGAGAGTATGAATTGAGTTTTAATATCAATGTGATACATAAAATTGCTGATATGTCTTCAATTTTAAATTCCAAATGAGTCATTTTTACTTGAAAATCGGGAAAAAGTGGAACAGGAATGTAAATCCATAGAGTAGGAATTTTTGCTTTAGTAATGAACTCTGCACATATTATTAGAAAACTAATCTGTATCAATCAGTATGAAAAACATAATTGGAACAAACACTAATATTTTTTGCTTAGTAATTAATCTCGGACTTATGAGGAAGACTTTTTATAATGTATGAAAACATTAAAAAGTTAATTACAGTCTATAAAAAAGCCTTGGGGGATGCATTGCATCCTTCACATAAGATGCATTGTTTTCTGTCCCTCAGTAAGTACTTTATTTGTTCAAAATCATCCCATGATATTAATTTCTGAATTGGCAAGAATGATGTAGATCAACAGTATATACTAACATCTGACTGCATAGAGCAGCTGAATTACTCATGCGATAGCAGTGAGAGAAAAATGGCATGCAAATATACATAATTTTAGGCTCAAGGGCCCAGTATTCTTGTGCAATGCTGGTTAAACAGACTGACAAAGCAGAGACATTTTGGGATGTGTTAATATGGTAAAATGGAATTAGTTCCGAAATAAAAGTTACTGTAATTCAAGCAGTAGATATAAACTGAGGAAAACAGTGCTAGCCCTGTGTGTAATCAAATATTACTGTAAGGCTGATGATTTCCTGGGTATTGTAGAAGTCAAATAGAAGATCTGAAGAGAAATGACAGAAGCAAATCCTTCACAAATATAATTACTATACAAATCACAATGAAATATATCAATGACACAAGTGCAGCTTCATTAGTTATTGCAGTTTTCCTATCAGCGGAGTCACAAAATTGTTTTGAAAGACTGGGGTAACAGTTGATATCTATTCTACAGGACGATATAATTTTTATCAGAAAGGTGACTGAAGGCCAATTTAACCTTAAGTTCATAGGAATGTAGGTATGCATTAGCTTCCTTATGACAGTAGAGAAATACAGTTCTTTAGCTAAATATAAATTCCTCATCTCCCCTTCCCTGCTAACCACAACAGTGAAGAAGTTGAAATTGTTTTTACTTGTCTGCCCATACTCAATGCAGAACAATTAATTTTCTTCTCTCTCAGGTATCACTTTCTGAATTTTTCTTTCTCTTCCTTCACTCTTTCTTACACGTTTTGTTTCTCTCTTTTCCTTCATCTAAGTACACACATTCACATTGTCATCATCCAAGTAAGATACTAGTAAAGCTGTTCTTCCAGATGCCCACATCTCAGTATGTGGGTACCTGGGAATAGAAGTCAGTGTCAGGAAGAGATGGGTGTGTTGGCTTATATTGAGAGATATGAAATGTCCACATAAAGTACAGACTACCCTGAAGTCTGTATCTTGATGCACACATGTATGGACCATCAGACAAAAAAGCATTGCTGATGAGTCTGGGCTCAATTTTAAACTGGTGAGCTAGATCTTGGCCTCTGAAGTATCTCAGTGTGGCATCTCAAAATGGCAAGTAAGAGACAGGCTTACTTTCACATGAAGGTGTACTTCCTCATGAAGTACAATAAGGCCAAG
>NW_010267259.1:15729-16747 GCF_000690775.1 Eurypyga helias | reverse complement strand
CCATTCTGTGATTCTGTGATAAGACCCATACTTGCCTCTTACGCTGGCAAGTGATCTTCACACTGGACTTTTCAAGCCCTGCAGCATTTAGCTCACTCCTGTTTGATATCCATCCCAGCCTGCCCATTTTAAAGCACTACCCCTGCTGAAATCTCTGGGCCACATCACAGCCCTGCAGGGCACTCCAGCTCTGTAGCACAGAGCAGGCAGGTGTGCCCACTCGCTCGCCCCCTCCCATGATGTGGTTCCTGCCCACTAGTGCTGCATGGGCATGTCTCCCCCATCTAGTGCTGCTGTCAGGTGCTCTCACGCATACAAGGCACATGTTCCCAAACTTTTCACAGAAGTTCTCTGGTTTCCACCCCCTCAAATACTTTCTGATGGTCATAAATCTCCTGCAGACTCAGTATCTCTCCCCCTTTAAGACACTTGTCTGTGTGCAGCTTAATTATGTGAGGGTCTTTTTAGAAGTTGTTGGGGCTTGCAGTGTTTTTGTAGTACTTTGTTTGTGTATTTGTTTTTATTCACAAAGCACACATACTACAGCAAATTAAATAAATTACAGCTAGGATGTCTACACTCCCAAGGGTCACAACTCAGTCAATTGGCTGTTCAATGCATCTTCTATTGTTCTGAAATGCTTATGAGCCTTTAATTAGGGCACTGAGGGATACAGCAATTCCTGGAAGTAGCTGGTATAGCCACATATCTTCCAATTTCTTATTGTTGGTATGCCACATGCAATAGTGTCCCAGGTGCTGAGGCAGGAAAGGGAAAGGTCTGACAAGGACTCCTTTATGCCTGACAACCTGAAACTGTGCCTCTGCAGCCACAACTGGAAGGAGATTTCATTGCACCAAATTTAGTCCAACAAGGAGGAAAAGAAGCAACTTGTTTGGCATCCTGCAACATTGATAATCTTTCTCATTTTAACTTCTTTTGAAGGTATTTCCTGGTTTGCCAAAACGTTCCTCCTTCCATCCCTAGCAACTCTCACACCCTTGAAAGCAAAAGGGTG
>NW_010267259.1:8486-15717 GCF_000690775.1 Eurypyga helias | reverse complement strand
ATGCACATGCTGGGGTTGGAGTCTGGGATTTTTAGACTGCAGCCTTCCTGCTAATTTTATTCTATTGGTATCCCACTGATTGTGTTTGGCCCTAGGTCTCCAAAACTATATATATTTTTTTTTCCCCAGTGCTTATTTTCATGAGACAAGAGAAGGAAGAAAATCTGAGTCATGGAGATTTCTCATATCAGCTCTGAAAAGTAGGTTAAACTGTCTTCTGTGCATGCAAAGATTGTAACCTAGCCCTTGCAGTATTTGCCTTTGTTCCCAGTCTTGGCTTGAAATTCATCTATGGAAAGAGCAGGGAACTCCCAATTACTCTAGCATGAAAAGATGGTTTCATCTTCCTTCTTTCTTTCTAACGCATTTTTTTAAGATAATAGGCAAAGTTTTCTGTTCTTCCAAATGACAGAGAAAGTATTTCCCCTCATCCTGCTTCTTTCTTCAGTTATTCCTGAACTGCAAAGAGCATACTCTGCCTACTAGCATAATTTTACAATAGGGCAGGGGGGTAGGGGCGGGGGAGGAGAGGAGAGGAATTTCTCATTGTGTGCAATGGAGAAGTGATAGTGATGATTTGAGCTACTCCAAATTAATTCATTTAAATTTTTTATAACAACAAGGGGAGGTTCTGGAGATTACCATTTATTGCAGCATGCAAATCCATTTTAAACACTAGTATGCTCTGAAAATACCATGTATGCATGAATGTCTCACTTGCAGTGGAAATGAGCTTAAAGGAGCTCTCTCAATCAAGATTCACTCTGAAAGTAAATCTCTGAAGAGAACGTACCCTTCCTACAGGTGGATTACTTGCTGGGAATGTGTCTGACATTTCAGACGGAAACATTCTGCTCCGTTAAGAGCAGTTTTACCAGGATGCAAGTATTGCTTTATTCCCACCCTGTATATATATGGGTACTTACTGATCCCTTATAGTATCTAAAGTTTTGTTTATTATAAATTTCACACAATTATTGGTTTATACATTTATGAATCAATTATGAGGAAGCTTCGGTTCCATATTCATAGACTTACACCTCCCTAAATAATAAAGGGTATGCTGAATGGCCATGAATCAAGAACTATAAAATGCAGAAAAGGCAAGTATGCAAATTCTCCTCCATGTCAGCAAATTTTTAACATTGGCCATATATTTGCTAGCAAGTTGTACAAAATGGAGAATGTTAATTGTCTGTGTTTCAAATCAAATGAGATGCTCCCTTTATTGTAACATCTTTTTTCCTCCCGCTGAGTCTCAAAGCATTCTGGCAAGTTCTGCCCTGATTTACAACCACCCTGTTCTCAGAACTGCATGGTTGGATCCAGAATTTGTTGAATTATTTGAGGACGCTGCCTGAAAGCCAGCGTTTCTCTGAAAATATGACAGATCTAGTCAAAAGTTTCAAGCGTCTGAATAGCAGTGCCAGGCTGTAAACTTCTGAAATGTACAACCCAGCTACTTAAGCTGGGGTAGCTGTGGTAGGGGAAACAGAGTCTGCCTTCTGGCTTAAAAACAAAAAACTATACCAACAACGGAAATATGATTGAGCATTAATCCAGGCAGAGTGACCCCATACATGTATCTGAGCCTCCCTCCCACGGAAAAAGGGTCAGTTTTATCCCACTGTCCAAAAGAAGCAGCAGGATGCCATTTTGTGGGGGCAAAGGATAGCTATCAATCCTTTCAGTAATCATAGGATCTGCAAATAATAACCTACGGGCTCCTCTGTTCTAACTGCTTTTCAATGCAGGAGCATAACGCCTTTTGTATTTCTACCAGCATTTTATCCGGTCTGGCTTTTCATGTTCCATGGGACAGTCTCTGTTCCTCCCCGGGGGGATTATTCCATGGCTAATAGCTCTCATGACCAGGAGATTTCCTCCTCTAAAATCTCTTCTAATGTTCTTAGCTAACTCTCCTATTGCTAAGCCATTGTAAATAATTCCTCTGTATTGTAGATGTGTCCATCTCTACATGTGTTTATGTATAAGGTTGCCACAGCTTCTTCTCCCTCAAACATTTAGTTATATTATACTTAATTCTTCAAGAAAAATGTCTGTGCTTCATTTCCACAGCAGCCCTCCCTAATGCTGAATTTTCCCTCCTGTCAGGACCATTTGGTGCAGAGCCCTGCCCAGATGATATTTCAGGTGCCGTCACAGCACCTTACTGGCAGAGTGATAATTATCGCCCCAGCATGTTTTGATGCATAGATTTATGTATGATAACCACAAACTGAGTAATAAGTCAATCTGCCAGTGCTGAAAAGGAGTTTGCTGTCATTTGTTTGTTAGATGCTGTTGTAAATCTCAACAGAATAGCAGTAGGTAATGGGTTTTTCCATGGCTGTAAACAATTCTTTAAGACTCAGCACAGTGGATCCCTCATATACGTTTTGTCATTTAGGCAGCAAAAGACATGACAAAACTTCAGTGGGAAAGTCTAATTTACATTACACAAATAGGCGCATCTGGACCAACCTCCACTCTAGCTCCCTTTTCTGACTGCATAACTGTTTCAAGTTATCTTTCCATATTTTTTAAGTTGTTTACACTTTTTCCTAACTAAAGATTATTTTTTTCAACCTCTCCACCTTCTGCTGCAGTAGTTCTGTAGTCTCACTATGCACTCAGTTCCTTCCAGCCACCTAAATATCACTCATGAATGTCAATACCAAGCTCATTACTTCCTCTCTTCAGTCACCAATTAAAGTGTCAATATAGACTCATAATAATCCTTCACCCTAGTAAAGCTCATTCAAGACACCTTCTACTAACATTTTATTTTCTCAGAAGCCATAACCTTTGATTTTGCCTCTCCACAGGAAGGATACTGTCAGAGATGCAAGCTTTCCTAGACAGTCCTTATCCGAGAGAAGAACCATGGTGTGTGGGAAAGGATGACATATCTGAAAATATGTGTCACTTTGTATAATCTTAAGACTTCATGATGCAAATGTCTCTGGAAGTCTTTCAATAGCTATTAAAAGATCCTTAGGAATCCTAGCTAGAATATGATCCCTGCAGGTTTAAACAGTGATTTCAGAAAGAGGTAGAAATGAACCTTCAGAGCTCGATTAATGATAAGTTGGAGGCTACCACTACTGTAAGGGAAGACTGCTAAAGAGAGAGCTGTGCAAAAACTCAACTAGAAAGAGATATACTCATCATACTCTATAATCTATAGTCAAATATAAAGAAAGAATATAGTACAAAAGCAAATAATCTGTGTCTGTGTTACACCTATTCTTATATAAAGCTGTCCAAGTATGTTTTTTCATTACTTTGTCTGAGTTTTCCCTGTAAGCAGGTGAATTAATCAATAAGACATTCTGCCTGATGCCACTTTGGATCACATCAGACGGCTTGATGAGTGCTCAAATATATGTCTTTTAATTAGCATCACAAGGGCAAAGGCTATAGAAGAACATCCTCTAAAGACTGGTTTATATACAACTGTTGATCATTTTGTCATGGTGTTTTTGCAAGGTGAGTCATGTGTGAGTGGTTAGAAGCTTATCCCACTTAGGCAAGCAAAAAAAGGAAGCAAAAATTGCTGGTTTTAAGGTAGAGAGGCAATAGCATTGCAAAGGAAGAGGAGAAAAGTAAGAGCAGAAGAGACAGGAAGACATGGCATGGCAGAGAAAACAGTAACTGAAACAGAAGTTGGTTAAGTAAACTATAAAGCTGATCTCTCATACTAGGGTAAGTTTTTAATATTTCCTGTTAAAAGCTGGTAGTTAGATCTCACCATACCATTGATCTTTTTTAGGATTAAGTATATAAAATTTCTTCTAGTGTGTCTCTGGTTAGTTCTTTATTTGCCAGCTTTACAGGGTTGTACTGAGAACAGACGTGTTAAGGTTGTAAAGAGCTCAGGTTCTATAATGGTTCTTTGGGCAGAGACTTAGGTAGGATGAAAAATGTCTACGTTCTAGGTATTTGCTTCTGCCAGGCAGGATGCTCTAACAGTCTTAAGCTGTATTACTCTTGTTTTGCTAAATGTAGAGAAACACACAGATCTTGAAAACTGAATTCCAGATAACTCAGTTATAACTAGCTCTGACAAACCATCTGGAATCTTATTAGCCCTGTCTTTATATTGTTAGAGTAAAATAATCCTGATCAGTACTGCTTTTTCTACACTTCAGAGATACTCATCTTGCTTCAGACCTGAAAGTAAATTTAATTTGTTCTCACAATCCTGCTCTAAGGCCTCTCCAGCACCAAAGTCCTTACTCGAAACAAGGGCTGGAATTTTCATAAAGTACGAGGAAAATCAGGTGGCCAAGCAAATTAAGGTCAAAAGTTATAAAATCTCCATTGCTGATACTGGAGAAGATATGTATCTATGCAATACATAGAAACTTGTTTAAATCACATGATCTAGCTGTAACTGCCATAGTAGGTCTTCACACACGCCACCTCAGCTACATGAATTTTCACCTTGTAGCCTTCGGTACTAGTATTAAGGGCCCACAAGCACTCATCTAACTAGATCTGTGGCCAACAACCTTCTGATTCAAGCTCTAAGTCTGCCTCCAAGTTTTCATGAAGAGAATTCCCGTGTATGAATCCAGCTAAATGTGACAGAAGTTTGTCAGAGGTTTCTTCCAACCTTGTTTTAGCAAACACAGCAGCATTATTTTACCTAGGACAAGAATCTCAGAATCATACCAATGCCTGCTTCTTCAGCATTTCAGTGTGCTTTCTTTGTTCAAGAAAGCACAGTGGTTTCAGGCTCAGGTTTCTCCTGGTTTTATGTCCTAGGATTTACGTCTCTCTGGGTTTAGGATTACGACTAGGTGCTGGAGAAGACCTGTGCCCTTGTTAAGCTACTAGCCAGATAGAGAGGCACCCTAGCAGGTCAGTTCCTTACTTTGTGCCTGGGTCTCCCCACCTATAAATCTAGGAAAAGGGTTTTAACACCTCTCTGTAAAACATCACTCAGCTACTAGGAGTACTGTTATTGGCATAATAATTGCAGACATTGTAAGTGTGGAAAATATTGTGTGTCTGTTGAAGAAAGGAAATAATATGAAAAGGAATGTTTTAGTTGCCTCATGGTAAAATACATTGTGGAAATCTCTCATCAACATAATGAAGCAATGTGGGGAATTTGGTACTGAGGCAAGTAAGAATGATGCTGTGTAACCAAATTGCAACGTGGCATCCCAATTCACGTCAGTTCTGTTAGTGTTTCCACAGTCCAGAATCAAGAAAACAGAGCTTAGTATTAACTCACCCTTGAGGTCTAGCTACACATAAGAAATAATGCACCTCACAATGTTCCCAGCCAATTCCTCAAGTAGAGCAATGTTAACATTCACCATTCCTGACTATTACAAAGCTGAAAACGGCTTGGGCTTAAAATTTTTTGTAAACTGAGGTTATATATGAATGCCTTACAACCCTCTTCAAATCAAAATATGTTGGTGATCCCCAGGATGAAAATTACATGAGGGCAAACGTAACATGAAAGAACAAGAACACAAATTTCTTGCAGTTTTGGGAGACCCTTGGCTGC
Source organism: Eurypyga helias (assembly GCF_000690775.1). Taxonomy (NCBI): domain Eukaryota; kingdom Metazoa; phylum Chordata; class Aves; order Eurypygiformes; family Eurypygidae; genus Eurypyga; species Eurypyga helias. The sequence continues at coordinate 10,187 of NW_010267259.1, read as the reverse complement.
AAATGCCAAAGGCAAACTACAGCATGTAGATGCCGCACTGCTGGAGTTAATGTTTTCAAACTTCTTCTGCCTGGATTCTGTACTTCTGCGCTGTGTGTGCTCTGCCAGAAGGTACAGAAGCTGCCACAGAAGCTTTGTGCCTGGACGACAAAGCAACACATCAAAGACCCTCTCCATGTTTTTAACTGTGCACGCCCAGGTGTTACTGCAAATGCAGGGAGATATCAGAAACCATCTACAGTGTGTGCTGATCTTGGAAACACAGAAGATACTAACTTGGTGCAAGAGGAATGGCACAATGCACATGTGCACGCAGACACCCACCCACATGAGAGCACTAACATCTTGCACCCATTACTTGTGCTGTGATACAGACATAATCTAGTTAAAATGGAAACGTATTAGGAAAGTCAAACAATTAATTGATCCAAGAAAGGTTGTTTCATGTTTTGTGTAAATCAAAGCTAAAAATTCATTTGAGGGACGCTGCCGTATTGTAGACTAAACAGAGTTTGGCATGAGCACAGGGCTTGGTGTGGGTGTTAAAGTTGTTCTGCACTACACATGGTCAGTAATCCTCAGCAGAAATGTTAACTCAATTTGTCAGTATTATCTTTATGTCAACAGTAATGCTTAAATATTTACAATAGACATAGTACTCTGAGGGTTCGTAACACAAGATAAATTGGAAAAATGCTAACAAAATGGATGGTACTAATACGAGCCCTTGGCACTTTGTACTCTTCAATTTTATATACAACAGGGTTTGCCTGAAAGTTGGATTTTATTAGGCTTTATGGTTTATTTGCTACACCCAAGCTTTTGCTAAAATGAAACAGAAATTTTTGTAACCATTGTAAAAACAGAAATGTATTGGGTTAATGATGCATGAGGACAGGGTCCACAGATTTTTACAGATATGTTCTGGACCAGTTTCAGTCTTGATATAAACGAGTAGACCTCAAACTGAGTGTCACCTGTTTATATACTAGTGGAATTTGGCCCTGTGTCATAAAAGAAATTATAAATATGCAGTATATATTTTTTTAGATAACATTTCATATATAATATCACTCTAAATGAATTACAAGATAAATAAAACCATAAATTTTGCAAATAGCTAAGAAGACAGAGAAATAAAAAAATACCTAAGGAGAATATTTTTGGAGTAATTTTCTCAAAGTAGAAGAACAACATAATGAAATGAGACAGCCTTCCTCTCCTCTTTTCCTTTTGTTACTCTCCCTTTTGCAGGTTCATCACTGTATAGTCTTCTAATAAACGCTGGCTGTGAAAGCCAAGCATTTGTTTCAACCATGCCTGATTTTTGCATCACCATTTGTCTTGAGTCTCTTCCCTGTTTGCCTTTCTTATTCTAAACCATCCCTCAGCATTTGTTCATCCCACACCTATGTTCTCCCACTGTCTCTAGCACAAAAGTCCTCCCAGTATTCCCTCCAGTCACAGTTCACCGTATAGCAGCACTCGAGGAATGTTACTGACTAGTTTGACATGCTGGTTTTAAGAAAAAAACCTGTAACTATGCCTTCCCCTGGATCAGAAAAGTTCACTTTCCATTTAGTAGTATTTACAACAGTTTTAAGCCACTTTCATAGATTTGTTGTGTCATGCGTCATTATTCCTCCACAACATTTTGGAGTACAACTTTCTACAGCTAGTTTATTGTCTGTTGTCTTGCTA
>NW_010267259.1:5790-8461 GCF_000690775.1 Eurypyga helias | reverse complement strand
CCTGCCATATTGAAAGGTTTGTTTGTTCCTCCCTCTTATTATCTGCTTTGGCTTTTAAATCTGAAAATGTTTTGGTATATAACTTGTTTTAGGTATGCTGAGTTTCATAGGAGAACACGGATGACATCACAATGAAACAACATGCAATAATTACATACCACTTCACTGGGTACAAATCCTGTGTTTTGTTCACGTAGTTCTTGTTCATCTCCCAGTTTCTTCAACTCTCATAACCTGCCAGTCATCACTTGACTGTGATATTTTCTAAATAATAAATAATTCAATTAATAATAATTAAAAGAGCAGCTGAGAGATTAAAACAATGAAAAAGGTCCTGAGCCAAACCTACTGTTCTTTCAGAGCTGACTGACCTGGAAGGTTTTGCCAAATGAATGGCAACTCCATACCAAACTCCTCAAAAAAATGTCTGTCCCTACTCCAAGAAATTATCATTTCAAGGAGTTAAACCCTGAGAGGAATAATAGAAGAAAACATGCTTCAAAACATCTATATTCAACTATAGTACCACACAAGAGTGGTTATGTCATCAGTTTGTAAGACCTGAAGCTATTTCCACACACATTTACATTTTTTTTTCTTCATCTTGCTCCCTTCTACCCCACAAAAAATATGCAATGCTTAACTTTAAACTATTGAGTTTCAAGCTAATACACACTTACATCCCCAGAGATTCACATACTTTTAAATAGAACTGATCCCAGTGAGAAAAGGGTAAATATGATCCAGCTCCCTCCTACTTACACACACCCACATTTCCTATCTATAGAACACTCACTGTTCTTTAATTAGGAAAGCCAGCTGGGATTTGAAAATTTCTTTGAAGGAAGCACAGGAGCAATGTTTAGAAAATGTATGAAATCCCATCTTGTCTTTGAGCTGTCACTCAGGCTTTGAGTCTTTTGCCCCATATTCTATTTGCCATTCTTGTTCTGGACCTGTGATATCCGATTCCTTTTTCTGTAATTTCCATCTTTTGTTCGCAAGTCTATTCTCTTCACAATAACACTATTCAGATAAGGTATGTCTTTGAGTTGTCAGCTACTACTCTTTTTTTTTTTCCTCTCCTTGTAAAGATCCCATTAGTGCCTTGGGATTCTGTGATACAAATGTACAAAGAAAGAGCCCTCTGCTGAAATATTGCAGCTCACTTTTCAGTACTGCGTCAGATAGCATTAGCAGGGAGTTTTTATAGTTTACCTTGCAAATGATGGAAACCACTCTTTGTTAAACAAAAGAATGAAGGGAGCCCAGCAAAAGATATATTTGTAGTGGATTGCTTGGGCGTTATGGTGGCCTGGCCCTGGAGGAAAAATGAAGAGGATTATTCCTAGATAAGGCATCTTGCAAGTATAACATATTCATGTTGTGACACTTTGCCCATATAATCATTATTCAGTTGGAAATGGTATGCTTTCAAGGTTTAAAAAGTAAAAAGATCAGAGTAATGACCTTGAACTGCACAGCCAAAGACACAGCATATCTTTATTATGTCACCTCTCAGCTCAGGGGCTGTATTTTTATTTAGGTACACATTGCCCAGCAAAATGGATCAGCACTGCTGAAAAGTAATATAACTACAAGAAACACCACTGTATTTTAAATAACTTTAATAACAATAACAATAGGATACTGACGTTTTATACGCTAGATATATATGGTGCATATTTATATCGCAAAGTCCCAAGACCTACACTTCAGGTTCCTTGCCAGTCATTTGCTTTGTGACTTTCAGCAGACCACTTATGTCTACAAATATGTCATCTTATCTACTTGTTACATGGGAATTTCCCATTTGCATCACAAAATCTTGATTCAGAGGTGCAATTTCATATAACAGTATTTGATATTCTTGGATGAAAAAGGTTTTATCCATGTCCAAGATCTGCATTCCAACTACTTAAAAAAAAATCATTGAGGTCCAACAGGCATATATTGTTGAATAAAATTTACAGTTCAACAACGCAAGTGGTATAATTAACACTAATTGTGTAGTTTGAAGGTTTTTTCAAAATTATTTAATGTCTGCATAGTGCTTATAACAAAAGAACAGTGGTTAAAAATTGGCTTCCAGGCATAACCATAGCAGAGTAATTGTTTTAACACTTATCTAATAGCTTAGGACATGAAGCAATAAAAGTAGTCTTCATCTGTAACCAAACTGATGATAAATTTAAAATATATTTGTTAAAACGTAATACCAAGATTGTATTTGTCTAATAGCCAGACCTTTTCCTACTAATTAATCACATTTTAATTTACAAAAACAATAAAGAAAAATAACAGTTCCTCTAAAAATCTGGATCTGTATATTCTAACTGGTCATCAGGAGTTTGTTTACCTTAAAGCCAAATCCTTTTTTAGTTTTTTGAGTAACAAAGCCCCCGGCACAACTAATTGCAAGAGAAAGCAAGGGCATTCAGGTTACTTACTGTAAGCAGCTGAGTATTTAAACAGCACCAGTGACTGATACTCTGTGAATATTCCGAAATCTAAATATCTAAATTCTAAGCATCTACATTTATACTTCTGAAGTCAGTGGAAAACATAATTTGGGGTGCACTGTTTACATCACACAAAGACATGCTTCAACAGAGTACTTACTGAATTTGGTTGTATGGTATTAAACTCAACTGCACTAAGAACTGAGGCT
>NW_010267259.1:0-5762 GCF_000690775.1 Eurypyga helias | reverse complement strand
GAACCAGGAATAATCATCACTTGCACTTGCTAATGTGGAAGTCTGGTGCAGTCAAAGCTGAAAACATGACTGTAATGGCTTTTTTTTTTCTTTTAAGGAAAATAAGCACCAATAAGCACTCTTCTGAGCAATGAAATATGATTTCTTTGGCCTTACTGACCCATTTCTCTTGGTCCTCTCAAGCACTTCTGGTCTCAACAGTCAGCACTACTGAGACACCAAGCAGAGGAAGCGTATCTGCTAGTCACGGCACCTACTCCCTGGCAGACTCCAGCAGCAGTTGTTGGCTGTAGTTTTGGCTTTATCTAAGGATATGTCACATATTTAGGCTGTTATGTGATCTATCTTTGCTGCTTTCCCTTCCTAAAAGCTTTCTCCATTCCCTGAACTGCTATGCTTTTTTCACATTTGTGAATTAGGTGCCATATGACTTGCTCATGAAATAGCTACGTAGGCTATTTCACAGGCTCAGGGCGGGAGCCAGGGCTCTCCCCACATTGGTGTGCCTTCTGCCTCCAAGCAGGCAAGACAGGAAAACTAATTACCATACGGGCACATCAGTATGCTGACCATGATTTCAGCAGCGGAAGGTCAGACGTGCAAGTGCAGGCTCTTGCTTGCCTACTCAAATCATATTGCTGCTTGCCATTCAAGTAGGAAGTTTGTCACATGTAAGAGCTGTAAAGTAAGGGCACCGAGAAACTTATTTTCACACGCTCGCCTTCAACTTGTCACTCCAGAGCCTTTCAGAGGCCCAGAAGCTGCGCTGGTGGCCTGGGCACCCATACACACAGAGTGTTTCATGTCAGGGAGGACTCAGGAGCATGTTTAATTTGTCATGTTCACAGCTGAGGGGCATTTGCAGGTGCAAGTCAAAACCTCAAAGGCAAAGGAAAACCTCGCCAGTGCACATTGAAGAGGATCCCTTTGATCCCCGAAGGCGCACTAATGCTCTGCAGCAGCGAAAACTGTCCTGTGCATTGCGAACATGCTGCGATCAACATCAGACACAGCTGGGAAGGCAGAAAACAGCAGCTCACCCCTTTGAAACCCAGCTTCATACCTGGAAACTATACTAGTTGGGTAAAACAGTAGACTTAGCAATGCACACCTCAGTCAGGAAAAAAAAAAGTCTCAGTGGAGAGGCAGGCCTGAAATGATCATCTGAATACCTGCACATCACTTTGTGTATGTGCAAACTACAATATTCATTTTTTAAAGGGGCATGTACTTCTCATTCACCTTATAGAACTTTTCCAAAGACTTTCTCAATTTTTTCAGACAAATCCTACTTCCTAAGATCACTCCTACTGGCAAATACTATGACAGGCAGTGAATTTCGTCTCCAGTTCAACCTTTGGGCTACTCCATCCCACCAATGTAAACAGAGCCATTATGATTAATCTTAAGGGTTGCCATAAAGGTAGAGGGGCCATTGAAGGAATGTGGGTCTGGTCCAAACTTACTTTGTCTTTTTATTTAGCTTCAGTGCACCTTGAAAAAAGCCCTAAATTGGCTCTGGCTTACCCATAAATTAAATATGGGACTTTTTCTAAACTTTAATATGTTCAGACAAGATTTCTTCTTTTGTTTTGTTCTAACAGAATGATCAATGAGTCAACTCCATTCCATCCTTTCCATTTATATAGAAATATTTACAACTAAAAGGAGAAAAGGAACTTGAGAAATACACATTTTGGGGTGGGTGCTCTAAAATTTCACAGCAAGTTACAGGAAGTATCTTAGAAAGCAGGAGACGTAACAATGAAATACGTGCAATTCAATGTCTTGTCTTTGACAAAGACAGTGCTCTTTGTGATTGGAAATGGACCACATTTCATACCGAATGATTAATTAATGAGTAACTCTATGAGTTTTAAGCTGCTTCTCTACTTATCACACATCTGTGAATAGACTGTTTTCACTGAACTTTCTTGTTACACACTGAATTGAGATACTTGCTCAGTTCATCAATTACGCTTGCATATATGATATTTGAGCTATGCTACTGCGCTGTGATCAGTTGGATGAGTGACCAAGCACGTGATGTGCTGGAAGTACTGATCATGCCCACTCAAAACATGTTTTTCTAATTTATTTGCTGCTTGGAAAGGAACGCTAGAATTACTACCATACATTTTCTACATACACTTCTAAATGGTTTTCCCAGTAAAATCCCATGATTCAAGTGCATACAGGTTCAGATAAACTGCCTAGAAAATCTGCACATTATTACCTGATTCTTAATCACAATCAGTTGAAAGCCTGTTCTAAATGTTAAGATACATGATTCATAAAAATGTCTCAAGTAGTTTAGTGCAGGAAGAGAAGGAATGCACCAGGGTGGGAAAGGAGCACTCTAAATTACACAGCAGACTATGAATTTATACATTTATCAAAGAGAAAGAATCTGCCAAGGCACAGTAGTCCAGTATCTCTTGGACATCCTAAATATCCTCTGGAAAGGTGATTCATTTGCCTTACTTTGCACTGAACCAGAAGATAAGGAAAGAAAACTGGAATTTTACTCCTAGAATCTGATATGACTTGTGTAAGAAATCAAGTAGACATTTTTAATTATTTAAAATATCACCCAGGCACAGAAAAAAGTATAGGGCTTTTTCTTCCCTCATCTAGCTGATGATAAAAGCAATAATCAGGTAAGTGCTGAGGATATGGTGTTATGGTAATGCACTTGACCCAGTGAATGCACTTTAGTGAATACAAAAAAATCTGCTTTTGTAAGAAAAGACAGAAAGCCATAGAAAGTGTCTGAAAACCCTGGCATACTTGATGAGACAAATGTTTTTACGCAAGTCAGAAGTATTTTGAAAAAGGAGACTGGAGTTCTGCAATGACCATCACTCCCCAAAGACACTTAGGGAGAGCTCAAAACAGTCTAAATTCAGTGTTCAGTGAGGAAAAACCATAATTGTAATGCAATAGCTCTTGGTAGGGAGAAGATAAATATATTTCTCAGATGGCAGTTTGACAATGTTCTCTCCCTTCTTGCCTTAGATGTCCCAGGAGGCCTGACAATCAGAATTATATATAGAATTGACTGAACCGTCTAAAGCATTTTTTTCACAGTAATGATCAGCTGGGGGTTTTTGAGCTGTTAATCATGAGCCAAGTCTTTCAAGATGACTTCTAGTTTTCAAGTTAAATATGTTTTGTGGAGGATTTCATACCACATCAGTTATATTTGGTGCAGTTTACAGCACCAAAATAAGTGATGTGCAAATAGCCATGCCATGGTGTCGAGGCATCTGCCACACATTTTCTTTGGATACAGGAATTTCACATAACCTCCAAGTGACATAATTTCCGAGTCACTCCTCATAACCTATTTGTTAAACAAAAAAAAAAAAAAAGAATAACCGTATAACAGCATGTTATCTTTTACAACTTTATCTTTACAGTCTTGTTTCCCATAGTCCATTCTGGAAGAACTCATTAAAACAGAAATGGGACAAAAGTAAGAAAAGTAGGTGTCAAGGATTCTACTGAGAAGAATTTGAAGATGTTGAATTATGATCACTGACCTTTCTTTCTTTGCTCCCAGAGATACCATCCCACAGCAAATTACTTGAAGCACTAGAATGAAAGATATACTGCTATGCCATTTTGCTTCTCTGTTTCCTGTGGAAAGACAGTCTATAAACAGAGATGGTCGCAAGCCCCCAGGACTTGACACTAAGGTGCAGTATATACAAATGCAACATACTTAGAAATAAATCATCAAATATCTTGAATTTATAAGAAGAAAAGAGGAAAAAAAAAAGCACTGAGACTATGCTGTTTTTTGTTCTTATTCCATAAAAGACTGTATGTAGATGGTTTTTGAAAAAATGGTACATGGGTAATAACCTCCATGCGGTTAGACAGGAAAGCCCAACAGAATTAATCACATCTGATGAAACCCAAAATAATTCCACTTGAAATGCTGTACATCTGGGAGAGACACACAAGTAAGTGTTGCATCAGAAACAGATAAAACCACAACGTTCCACTATGTCCCAAAGTTTTAAGAGCACCAGTCTGCCAGAATTAAGTCTTGTTGGCTTGTGAGACTCCTTGGAGACCACTCGGTTACTGACTGTATTGCCATTTCTGAGACAGAAATTTCCTCTTTCCAGGAGATATCCTTGAGAGTCTATCTGACAGAATAGGCAACTTCCTGCAATTTGAAATCAAAATCTTTCTACCCGGCTTTATTGTCTGTCTTATTCTGTTCTCTCTGTATTTTTTTACATACTTTTCCTCATTCATTTTATCATTTCTACATGTTTAAGCTTCCTCACACGATGTCTATGCTACACTGCAAATGGGAGGCCTGAGGCAGATAATGTTAAAGTGAGAGTGGCTATTTTATCCTTGTGGCTTTCAGAAATCACTGCCTTCTCTGGTGAGCAACATGAATTGTTTACCAACACAACAATGGAAAAGTGTTCTAGAATCACGACAGCTGGGACCATTCTCAGCTAGGAAGCACAGTGTGTAAAGACAGTGAGAAGACTCTTCTAGGAAAAATCATGGCCCTGCTAGAGTAAGGATGAAAACTGTTTTTTATCTCAATAGAGCCATGATCTGGCCTTTTCAGAGCCAAAAAAGGTTAAGGCTTTGATTAGCCAGGACTCAAAATACTATATAATATTGCGTAATAAATTCTCAGTTCTAGTTTCCATCATAATATAACCTCAATTTTGTATGCTTTACTTAAAAAACAATGCATGCTTTCTAATTTCTTAATATTAAAACATTAAATATAAAGAATTTTTGAAGAACAGAAATTCAGTGACAAAGTTTGCTATCTGAATATATTTCCCACATGTAAAGAAATAAAACCAACACCCACCACCTCCTGTCTGTACTAAAAGTCAGGGGCTGGGTGGGGAGGTATGTACAGGGCAAAGTATAAATAGTGTGGACACTACATTCAGCTGAATGGCTGTGGCAATACCTTCATGAAATCTAACTGTTCTTTGAGTCTGTGTGTTACTTTTAATATATTCTTGATAATAACTTTTGCTTTTAGCCCGGGAACCCCAGGCTGTTAACTAGCCTTTGACCAGTATCAGGTTATTTTCATGGTTCTCTTTCATAGAAAATGGCAAAATCTAGCAATAGATTTCAAGGAATTGTCAAAAATATTATTGTTAGTAAAGCAGAAGGTATTTGTTGACTTCAAACAAAAAAAAAATGTACACAAAACAGAGCCTATAGGAAGTGAAAACTGAGAGTATTTGGGAGAAATGTAAAAGAACCTAAATACATATGGACAAACTACTATGGTACACATGCAAAATGGAGTACAACTACAGCTCAAATGTGGGCTGAAAAGAAACTATAACATTTGTTCTACAAACCCAGTAGGAGTCGGAGGATAACCAGGAGAAATGTTGGCTTTCCACCTAATGAGAAAGACAGAAAATACTGAATATGCCCTAGATCTTAGGATGTAACAATTTGTTTCATATTATTCTAAAAGGCTCATTCACACTTGCATTCTCAGAATTAATATCAGAGAGACATTAGATAAATTAGATTACTTTAAATAATCTGGATTTTAAATCTAGTCCTAGGAAACTTGAAGATCTTTCTGGAGTATTCATCATGGTTTCCAATAATCTTTTTAAGTCTGCAGGGATCAATAAGGTTCCAGAAATGGGAAACATTATGTCTATCCCTAAAATACAGAGGAAAAAAAGAAGCAGAGAATGTTAGACCAGTCATCTTAACTTCACTTTCGGGGGAAGGGG
>NW_010267258.1:0-13731 GCF_000690775.1 Eurypyga helias | reverse complement strand
GCTGCCCGCCCGCCGACAGCTACTCACAACCTGCCGACAGCTACCCGCCGCCCGAGAGCTACCCGTTGCCGGACAGCTACACGCCACCTGCCCCCTGGTACCCGCCGGCTTACAGGGAGCGACCGCAAGGCCTGCACGCTGGTGAGGGTCGCAGGGCAAGTCGTCTCAGGCCCCTGGATTCTTTCCCATCCCTCACTGGTGGGGACCCTGGGGATGTCTCCAGCCCTTTTGGGGAGCAGAGGACTCCACCTCCCTCCAAGCATGTACCCTGTTGTTTGTGTTGCCCCAGCTCATGTTTCCCCAAGGCTCTTCCCTGCTACAGCAGGCTTACTGAAGTAGCAGGAGGTGTGTGTTTTAGCAGCTGTTTGTATAACTGGTTCTCCTTTTTTTTTTTCCTTGAAGGTGGAAATGGAAGTTTCTGCCAGAAATGGCAAGGCGAGCAAGCACCTGGGTTTAGTAAACGTTTTCCAGAAGAAAATAATAAGCCAAAGGTATGAATTGGGGTCCTCAGCATGAGAAAACCCATTGGAGTGGGTTCAGAGGAGGGCCATGAAGCTGGTCAGAGGGTTGGAACACATCTGCTATGGGGAGAGGCTGAGAGAGTTGGAGTTCATTATGAAGAAGAGGAAGCTCCAGGGAGACCTTATGCTGGCCTTTCAGTACTTAAAGTGGGATTATAAAAGAACACAGGGACAGACTTTTTAGTAGGACCTGTAGCAGTGGAACAAGGGACAACAGTTTGAAATGGAAAGAGGGTAGGCTTAGGTTGGGCATAAAGAAGAAATTTTTTTATGACAGGGTGATAAGAGACTGACACAGGTTGCCCAGAGAAGCTGTGTGTGCTCCATCATTGGAAGTGTGCAGGGTCAGGTTGGATGGGGCTTTCAGCAACCTCATCTAGTGACAAATGTCCCTGTCCATGGCAGGGGGTTTGGGCTAGATGATCTTCAAAGGTCCCAATCCAAACCATTCTGTCGTGGTGGCACTAGTGTGGGCCTTGCCTTGTGGTGAGTGACCCCATACTGTTGTCTGACGTGCCTGCCCTTACCAGAGAGCAATTGTATGAAAATCAGTCTGCAAATCTCAAATCTGTTGAAAGAAAGATTTCAACCAAATCCTAAAGCAGGTTTGCTTGAGAAAGCCCTCACCATGGTGATGCCTGAGTGCCTAAATTACATTAGCACTCCGTGGTATTATCAGGGCCAGACAGCCAGATCGCCCTGACATATGTATTGGGAGAAGGAAGGATCTCTGCTGCCCTCTGAGCTCTGGCATGTCATGTGAGAACAGGCATGGTCTGACGTGATAGGAAAGAACTCGCGGCTGTAGCCTAGCTCTCCTTCCAGCCCTCAATAAATCGTGTCAGCCTGGTATGTTTGCAGGAGCGATAATTGATGGAAATGTAGCAGTGGAAAGAGCTGAGTGCGGATTGTGCTTTGGAAGATGGGTGATTTGAACTTCAGTTTGATTTTATGTTAGCTTAGCTTTGAAGCTTTTGAAACATGTTTTAATTGATGGATTTAGTAACAAAATACTCATGAAAATGTTTCACACCTAATTAAAATAGGAACACCTTGTAATATTGTAACTGCGATCTTGAGATGATTTCTTTTTTTTTTTTCAGACCAAAAAGAAAAAAGAGCCAGTTTTCACTCATTTTTGTGATACCTGTGACCGTGGCTATAAAAACCAGGAGAAGTATGATGAACATATTTCACAACATAAACAGGTTGATGAGTTCAGCTTGTTTTATTTACACTTTGATTTTTAAGGTTGTGCCTGACAAGTAGTTAGCTGTAGTCACTCTTTGAACGGAAGACTGAGTAAAGAGATTCTAGAGCTACAAAAAGTAGGGGATTTTTTTCTGAATGCCGTGTGTAGGGTAGGTTTAACTTGTATTTTTGGTTTTATTGCTGAAGTCATGTCAATTTCTTTGTTGCGGAAGTCACCCCAACGGTAGGAATTAATTCAGTGATATCAGTATAGCAGGTAAAATTTTTGTGTGAGAAGACCTTATGTGGAAAACATATATTAAAAATCCAATCCTTCCTTGCAGAGTATTAAAGTTTGAAATTGTAGTCTTGCAAATCTTTTTCTTTGGTTAACTTCATTCCAGTTATCAGATACGTTGGCTTCGCTGCTTATTTTAAAAGCAGATGAAACTTAAAAGTACATTATCCCTTCTTACAATCACGTTTATTTTGAAACTGGGTAGCTTAAATGTTCCGTATAACTAACGGTACAGGCCCGTGGCACTGAGTTTGTTTGAAATGTGCCTAAATGCTTGTTTATAATTTGTTGTGTCTTAAGTTCACCCTCTTACCTTGCAGTGCACAGAAGAAGGTTGCAATTTCAGCGCACATGAGAAGATAGTTCAGATACACTGGAAGAACGTAGGTATCCCCCTGGTCCCAGCATATGAGTCTGCAATCTTTACTGTAGTCCCTTTTCTCATTCATCAGACACTTGTGCTTTCATGCTTCTGGAATGAAAATGTATCACCTCTGAGCAGAATCTGTTGGAGATGAAAACACTGTGATACTACTGTAGTTGACAGAATGATGCTTTTTGGTTTTCTTTTCTTGTGTGTTTTTCCTTCCCCTTTTAAAAACCTATGAAATACTTTTTCCTTAGGCACATGCCCCTGGTGCTAAGAGAATAAAATTAGATAGTCCAGAAGAGATCTCCAGATGGAGAGAAGAAAGAAAAAAGTGAGTAAGACTTGTGACCTATGAATTTGTTTTACTGTGTTTTCCCTGTGTGATCATTAGATGAGACGTGCTTGCTGCTGCTGTTCTTTTGACTCTGCAAAATTTCAGTGGTCTGTGTGAGAATGCCCAAGCCAGGAGGGTGCGAGCTGCAGAGACTGCAGTCATCTGGATGATTGCAGTAGAAAGCAAGATATCAACAGAGAAGGAAGTAGCTTTCCCAGATGTTTGATTGGGTACCCCAGGTTAGGTGAACAGCTCATTCCTTTTAGCCTGACAGCTGAGACCTTCTAGGTCAGAAGTGTGTGTTTGACTGGTGATTTTTTTCATAGCTGAGAAGTCGAACTATTGTACTGAATATAAAGGTAATACATCTTGCTTTGTACAAGTTTCCACAGCTTACATTGTCCCAGTAGACCCCAGTAAGGAGTTTTCCAGATTTTTAAGAACTTTCTGTGTTTCTTGGCACGTTTCCACTGGAGGAGAACAGACTCCATGAATGATGCTGTCTCAGGTAGCCTAACTCTCGTACCTAGGGTGCAAGGTAAAGTTCCCATGTAAGCAGTATTTCTCATTGTTTCTCATTCTGTGGTGTCAGATGGTGTGACTTTTTTTTTCTGTTGACTAGCATTGAAGTGTTTAAAAAAATTCACTCTCTACTTCTGTAGACCTTACCCCACTATTTTTTTTTCCTGGGTTGAACAGATTAAAATCTCCCATTTTCCAGCAGGTGAAGGATGCCTTAGGCTTTCCTCAGATCCATTGCTGACTTAGAATATACTGATGAATCCAGCTTGCATTTGTGTCAGAAAGCAATGTTAATGCGTTCTTCCTTTGAACTTGCCTTCCTTAAAGTTTTTACACGGTGGCTTTGTAAAAAAAGAAAATGAGTGGAATGTATCCAGTTCTGGGCTCCTCAGGTCAAGAAGGACAAGGAACCACTGGAGAGGGTCCAGCTCAGGGCCACTATGATGATCAAGGGCCTGGAGCACCTTCCACATGAGGACAGGCTGAGAGAGCTGGGTCTGTTTATCTTGGAGAAGAGGAGGCTGAGGGGGGATCTTATCAATATCTCAAGGGTGGGTGTCAGGAAGGTGGGGCCAGGCTCCTCTCGGTGGTGTCCAGTGACAGGACTGGGGACAATGGCCATAAACTGGAAAACAGCAGGTTCAACCTGAACATGAGGAAACACTTCTTCCCTGTGAGGGTGACAGAGCACTGGAACAGGCTGCCCAGAGAGGTGGTGGGGTCTCCTCCTCTGGAGACTTTCCAAAGCCACCTGGACTTGTTCCTGTGTGATCTATTCCAGGTGATCCTGCTCTGGCAGGGGGTTGGACTAGGTGATCTCTAGAGGTCCCTTCCAACCCCTACCACTGTGAATCTCTATGGTAGGAGGTTTTTTAACCTTTTGCTCTATTGAGAAGTGAAATTTATTCCTGTGTATGTTCATCCCTGCATGTTTGAATTTTCCTTTGGACATGGCTTGAGATTTTTTTTCTGCAGGTCCCAAAAAGGCAAAGGGATATCTTCTCTCTAACTATGTCAGCACATCACAGCAGTCAACTGTTGAACCTGCTGTTCATTTTTTACAAAGGAAGAGAATCTGTAGGTACCTCTTTTTTTTTTTTTTAAAAAAAAAAACCAAACCAGTTCTTGTTGATGCAGAAACAAAGTTTTCTTTTCTCCCATGTTTAAAACACCATAGTTAACTAGGCAAAAATGGCTTGTGATCTGGGCAAGTATAAGTTTGGTGTTAGATTAGTTTTGACTCCAAGGTTTCCTTTTAGTCAAAAGACACTTGAAGGCTTGCTTTTTATTTGCTTTCAGTCTGTATATTGCTGTCCTTTCTCCCCCCCACCCCCCCATCAGTGTTACTTACCACTTCTTTATTACTTACAATATGAAGTATTAACAGGGTTAGCAAGACCAAAAATGTGCTTAGATTTTTCTGTCTGGTGGCCTACACTTAATTTTCTAACAATAGGTCCGAGGGAAAACTTCAGTACTTGTGTGCAGGGTCTTTGCTACTCGTTTTCAGCTTTTCATAAGCTGTTTTGGGAGGTGTTTGGGATAGTCCAGTGGCTGATGTGGTCTAAGTGTTGAAAGGATGTTTATGGTGTGTATGTCAGTACGTGCTCTACTGTAGACTTGGAATGTTAGGGAAGCAGGAATTGAATGTATAATCATGTTTTAGATATTCTTTGCTTGGGGAGCGGGTCCTGTGAGTCAAAGCAACATTTACCTGCAATTAATTGAACGGTTGATGCTCTGCCTGAGGTTGTTTTTGCTGAGCTTGTAGACAATCTCATGGTGGATACTGTTGGTTTTCTACAGATGAATATAATTTGGCTGTGGTACAACTCACTGCAGCACAGTAAAATCAAAGTCTTGTAGTCACGACCAGCAACCGAAAAAAGGCAATATGGGATTAGGACCTTCTAAGACAAGGCCACTAGATGGAGTAGTGCTGTGGCTTATTTTGGTACTTCAGTCCCTCTGTAGGCAACTTGTTTAGCTATAATGGATGGGTGTAGAAGGACTGCCTGGGTGCCTTTTGTTACTCATTGTACAGCAAGGAAGCTGTACTGCCATCCTTTTTTTTTCCCTATTAAAAAAAAAGGGGGGGGGGAGGAAAAGAGAGCAACCCAGCTGAAACTTTTGTGAAGCATTAATTGCGTTGCCAGCAAAGCATCAGTTTAGTACTGAAGGTCTGTTGTTGACTCATAGTAAACATTGCATTGTACAGAAAAAAAGGACACCAGAGGGAGTCTGAGCTGTTAGGCAGTTTTGGTTTATGGTGACAGGATAAAGCCTTTTTCTTTCTAGAAGCTCCAGTCAGAGCTAAGAATGAAACCTTTTGGGTTCATTAGCAGTTTGTTTCTAATTAGGTTGCAGTGATTTAACAAGTGTGTTTCCATGCTGCCTCCCTAACATTCCTGTCTTGCTTGTTCTTTCAGCCGTTATAAATAATTACTTGCAGAGTTGAGATTTTTCTTAATTAGCTGCTGTGTTGCTCAGTCATGTATTCTGCTTAAAATCTTTAAGAGCCTGTGTTTAAAGTCCAGCCTTACTCATGTAGAGGGAGGAAAAGGGGGAGAGCTGGTAAGGAGCAGGTGTCTCTGGGTGAAGTGTGCTGGGTCGGAATGGTGTGTTCTTGTCTGATCCTGTAGAGTGTCCTGTTGGTGCTGCAACTTTCACATCTCTGCTTACCTAAAAGACTAATGGTTTGTGGCCTGTTGGACCTGCTGAGCCAGGCAGTCTAAGTGAACAGCAGTAGAGATGGAATTGCGCGGGATCTCAGGGTTTCCCTAAAATTTGTAGACGCATGGTTGTGAAGTCTGCCATCAACTTTGTTGAATACAATCACTTGTTTTGTTTTGATTTGTCCTATCCCTTCCAGGTGTTGAGAAATGTGCTGCTTTCAGCATATTTTTTCTTAAACTTGAGCTTAAGGGAACTATTTACAGTGCCATTCCTTAATGTGTCAGAATGAGGTATTGCTGTCTTCCCCAAGCGAGATGTGGGACGTGTTAGCCCATCTGTTTCTAACCGACTTTTCTTGAGCAGTGGTTCTTAGAAACAATGTGGAATGCTAAAGCAAATCATTGAGATAACTTTTGCTTAGGTCCTAATAAAACATTGGAGGATTTTCTTGATCTTGTGTGTTGTTTGTAAATTCTCCCCCTCCTCCCCAGCTTTCTTTAATCTGTTGTGGGGTTTTTTTTGTTGTTGTTCAGTTAGGGATTGATTCCTTGCAATACATCTCATAGGCTGACCATATGCTTAATTAATGAAGGCCAATACTGTTAACCACAACACTTTAATTTGTGGTTCTCTACTTGAATAATGATAATCCTGGAATAGCTTGGAATCCTCCCTGGTGTTGCATTCATAGTAGTTAAATACGTAATAAAGAAAATAATTTTCTTGGCACCTGGTAAAAGTAAGGAAGGTGAAGCAAAACAGAAGGAATGGCTTGGTAAATCAAGGTAAACACTGGTACAATAAAGTTTGCTCTGAACTGTGGGGATGGATTGGTAGTAACCTCATGAAGTTCAACAAGGTCAAGTGCAAGGTCCTGCACATGAGTCCGGGCAATCCCAAACACAAGTGCAGGCTGGATGGAGAGTGGATAGAGAGCAGCCCTGAGGAGAAGGACTTGGGGGTACTGGTGGATGAAAAGCTGGACATGAGCCGGGCATTGGGCGCTGGCAGCCCAGAAAGCCAACCGTATCCTGGGCTGTATCAGGAGAAGTGTGGCCAGCAGGTCGAGGGAGGGGATTCTTCCCCTCTGCTCTCATGAGACCCCACCTGCAGTACTGCATCCAGCTGTGGAGCCCCCAGCATCAGAAGGATATAGTCGGGTTGGAGCAATTCTAGAGGAGGCCACGAAGATGCTCAGGGGGCTGGAGCACCTCTGCTATGGGGACAGGCTGAGAGAGTTGGGCTTGTTCAGCCTGGAGAAGAGAAGGCTCCGGGGAGACCTTATAGCACCTTCCAGTACCTGAAGGGGCTTACAAGGAAGCTGGGGTGGACTTTTTACAAGGGCCTGTAGTGACAGGACAAGGGGTAATGGGTTTAAATTGAAAGTGGGGAGGTTTAGATTAGATATCAGGAAGAAGTTCTTCACGGAGAGGGTGGTGAGGCACTGGCACAGGTTGCCCGGAGAAGCTGTGGATGCCCCATCCCTGGGAGTGTTCCAGGCCAGGCTGGATGTGGCTTTGAGCACCCTGACCTAGTGGAAGGTGTCCCTGCCCATGGCAGGGGGGATGGAAATAGTCTTTGTGGTACCTTCTGATCCAAATCACTGTGTGATAAAACTGCCTCAGCTAACATACAGTAAAATCACTCTAGTGCTTGATAAAATTCCCATGAATGTTAAACTCGGATTTTTATCAGCTGTCTGTTGGGCCATCTTCTCTTTGGGCTATCTGTGTCCCCTTTGCTGTTGGTTGTGCATATGCAATCCAGACTGGCTCAAGAAATTATTAAGGCGATTTGGTCACAGTGCTGTTTGTATAAAGATGATGCACAGCTCTCGACTCAGAAATTCCCTGTGCTATAGAGAGAGGTCTCTTGTCTGTTAGACACTGGTAGAGCTACTGCTTGCTGG
The DNA here is from genome assembly GCF_000690775.1 of Eurypyga helias. Taxonomy (NCBI): domain Eukaryota; kingdom Metazoa; phylum Chordata; class Aves; order Eurypygiformes; family Eurypygidae; genus Eurypyga; species Eurypyga helias. The sequence continues at coordinate 5,910 of NW_010267258.1, read as the reverse complement.
TTTACTCTGATGTTTACATGAGCAAGATGGAGTATGCTGGCCTATAAAATATGTATGACTCCAGCTAGTGCACTCCTTTGTTGAAGGAAAAAAAAAACTTATTCACTAAGGCACGCACGTTAGTGATGATGCTCAGTGTCACCAATCCCTGTCTCTGGAAGCTTACGGTATCCTTTACCTGCATGCCCCTTTGGGGTGTATGTAATATACTCATCTTAGTCTGAAAACTAGTTTTCTGGTGTTATCCTGACAATTTTTACTGAAAAACTTCCAGTTTGGATTACAGAAGTGTCTATGGTTGGAAACTGCAGCTGCTATGAAACGAGGCTGCCTTCTTGGGCCGTACTGACTTCTTCCTGAAATCTGTGCCAGACATCACATCCTGGTTTAACTCCTTCTTTTACAATAAGTTTGTAAAGCCTTTATGGTGACTGATGAAGCTGTGTTCAAGCTCTGACAAGTTGTTTGCAGGACCTCAGTGCTGGGCTGCTACTTCTACTTCAGTGGTGTTTGTAGGTTATATTTTAAGAGCCTCATTTTGCTAGGGGAGGAGGAGGGCATGCCTTCTCAGAAGGATTCAAACCCAAGTCAACTCATCAGATATTAACAAATGGCCTTTTATGTGGAGAAATTCAGTATAGGCTCTTTCTTCTGGATTGTCACACCTCTGTTCAGAAGCAGTCTTCCGAAATTTAGCCTTCCTGAATAAAAGTTCTCTGTATATATATAAGAAAACCCTACTTCCTCTCTTTGATTTTTGACCTCTTGAGTACTTTGTGGCTGTCCCTAGGTAGTGAAGCTTGCAAAGCCTGCCATAAAGTTGTACCTCAACACCATTGAGGAAGCTGGAATTAAAGTAGGAGGTGCACAGACCTGTGCTGGGGCTGTGCTACCTGCTGAGTTGTGGAGTTGTGCTGGGGCTGGTACGTTGGGGTGGGCGAGTAACTTTGGTCCATGCTTCTCTGGTCTACTTGCTCCTTGCAGGGACAACTGGGCTTGACTTGCCCAGGTCCCACCAGGACCCACATTTGGGCTTAGCCCAGCCTGGCTGTAGCGGAGCGCCTGGGGAGGAGTGAACCCAGTCTACCTTGTACCGAGGCTGGTGGCCTGCAGGCTTGGATGTCTGGAGCTTACCGCACACCGAGTCCGTAGATGGAAGAATAAACCAGCGGTCGCTTGTTGTGAATGACAGCACGCTGCATGTGTGCTGTCAAAATAGGTGTGTTTTCTGCACAAGGTAAAGGCAGTGAGTAAAATGCTATTTAATGTTCGAGAAGAGCTGGAGGAAACAAACACAGCCACTACAGGTGCCTTCAGATGTGCTTTTGCAGGTATATTCAGATTTAGGACTTGAGCTCTCTTTAGCTGTTACTTACTGCCTGTGTCAACTGAAAGGGTGGTTTAAGAGAAATCTGTCTTGGCAATGAATCGAACTGAAAGCATCTGTGGAGTCCATTACGGTGGCGCGGTGGAGGGAGTGGTAGCTCATAGCAATGAAAGTGGGAGGCAGCCATGTCTCAAATCATGTTGTGAGAGCGTGTCTGAATACGTCCTTAATCAGCATAACTACAGGAGCACTTTGAAGACTCCTTTGCTCCGGGATTAAGGGTCTTCCCTTATGTCTCAGAATTTTTTTTAAGACAAAATTGGGGCTCTTTTGAGCATAACTGCTTATTTTATAGCAGGCTCACCTCCTGTGAGCCTTACTCATGTGAAGGAAAGCACCTTATCCTAAAACTGTGGAGAGGTGCCAAGCTTAGGGGGTCTTCATCAATGTGAAGCTCTCAGGATTAAATAATTCATTGGCTTGCTGTGTGCTGGGAGTGTTGTAACACGGATGAACAAATGTAGCTAACGGGGAATAACGGAGGTAAAACATCACATCCCTATTCTCACTGGAGCTGTGTGGTGGATTTCTGGGAGAAATCCAATGCAAATAGAGGTTGACAGCTCGTGTTCAAATCCTCTTAAAGGAGACAGGTTCTGTAGCGTGTTTAGGTGTGCCTTGTAGGAAATGCTTCTCATCTTTTTCCCTTGGTACGTGGTGGAAGCTGTCTTGCATCAATGTGACATTTAACATTCATGTTGAAAAACGGGCAAGATTCGTGTGATAAGATTAAATATTTAAAGAAAGATAAGTGTCCTTTTTGATAGCTGTATATAGTGAGTAGCTGTTCCGAGTTTCTCGTTGATCCATTTTAATAGACTTATCAAATATTTATACTTTGTGTTTCTATCCAGAAGCTGGGGGCGGGGTGTGTGTTTTTCATTTACCACCTTTATCTCAAAGCGCTGGGATTTAGCTAACTAATCTTTACAGAGTAACTAGCGTAGCCTTTTTTGGGCTTTGACTGTAATTTGCAGCAGGCTTTGCATCTTGGAACCGGCGTGGCATTGGTCAGTAGGGAGGGAGGTGGGGAATGGAAGAGAGAGATGGTTGCAACAGTGCGTTTGTTTTTATCTGCATGACTTAGCAATTTTTCTTGAAGCTGAAATTAAAAAGGGACAGTAATTTTGGTGAACTAGAGGTCAGTGTGCAAGCACAGTACTGACTATGGCTTGAGAGGAAACTTGTGTGCTTTCCCCTGTCGCATTGAAGGAATCTCCTGCACCCAGAAGCTGTTCTTATAACCCTTTGATTTTTTTTTTTTTTTTGATATTACAAGAACTTAGCAGTTGTTTTGCTAGAGGCATGTTGTAGCTTTTAAGTTCATTCAAATACTCCAACTGAAGCACTATAAAAATAAAATTGCGGGACTAAATCTTGCTGCTCTGTGTAGAGGCAGGCAGAGGGTCCATAAATGTAACTGAACTGTTTGTAGCTTGTTTGATGGTTTGGTAAATCTAATCAGGCCAATTTCAGATTTTTTTTTTTTTTCTTTCCCCCATCTGAGTGTTGAGCATAAATACACTCAGGTTTCTTTTCCTTGCTGGTACCTTTTTAAAAAGGAAATGGTCTGTTAAATTTCCATGAAACATTTAAATCTATTATGTTTATAGATGATGCTGTTTTGGTAAAGGGGGAATTGGCAAAGTACAATGAATCATTTAAGAACCACTGAATCTCTTTTTTTTCTTCTAGAAATTTCCCTACGTTGGCAAACATTGAGAGGAAGAAGGCAACACAGATGCAGAAGGAAGAAAGGGGAGAAGTGCTGACTACCCAACAGTTTGGGTAAGTGTTTTTAAACGAGCCGCTTACTTTCCTCCTAGTGACTTCAGAAGTACGCTCTTACCGTGGTCTCCCAGCACTTACTGCTTCCACTGTACACACGCTCTAGCTGCCCTTCAACAGAGGACAGGTCATTTGACAAACTGCACATGTAATGTTCTTCTGTTTACAGTGCTTTGTAGTCCGCTTCAGTTAAATTAAACTAGAATTGTGTTAGAGATAAAACGTTCTTACTGAATTCTGCACACTGGCTTGTTTGAGAAAAACCACATTCTAGTGGCTCTTCATTAGATCAGAGTAATGTTGGTCTCTGAAAAAGAAATAATGGGAACGGAAGTCACGCAACGTAATGAATCCGCGTGGTCTAGTCCTTTAATGCCTGAAAATGGCCAAGAGAGACTTAATGAGCAGATTTGGCTTTTTACTCTTTCCTTTCAGATGATAAATCAATAATCAAATGAAGAGGGGAGGAAGATTTTCCTTTATTTTCATAGCTTAAGTAGTGCTACTTCCTTATTCTACCCTCCATCTTTATCTACCTGCTGCCTTTGTTCTGAACCTAATACTTAATCCTCTTGGGTTTTTGTCTGTTCTCTCCCTTATACTGTGAATTACTTTACAGCGTGGTCTTTGTGCTTTTCGCTGCCCCTCAGTGTCAGAGTTATCTGGAACCAGCTCACTTCATTAGCTCTACTTTAGGGCCTGTAGGAAGACTTTAAAAAAAAATATTGTAATGATCCATGCTCCTGGGATATCTCTTGTTTAAACCAGAATGAGCGAGCTGGAAAGCAGGAGCAGACTCCATTCTAGCTAAATACCATTTGCTGCTGCATGGAAGTCAAGCTGGAGCTTGCCTAGATTTTGGGTTTGTTTTTTCTTTACAGGGAATGACACTGAACAAAATAAAATTTGCACCATGGTAAATCAGTTGAACCAGTGCAGAGTAAGGGTGCATGTCAGGCTCGTATAACTTGTGAAATGGTGACAGTGCACGTTACCTTGGTGCAGCATGGGCTTCAGAAGACCCAAGACTTACCCACCTGCTCCAACCAGTTGCTTTTTGTGACTCAGGAAGGAAAAGTTTAAAAAAAACCCCAAAAAATAACCACCAAAGTAAAACTTCCTTTAAAGGATGTCAAGGTGCAGAAATGCTTTGGACCTAAAGAACCCTACCTAGGCATTGAGACTAAAGCAACAAACATATGTAATGTTATGTTTGGAGATTCTTATGAGCAAAGATGAATTTTGCTCGTCACTAACAAACTGTTTGGTGTCTACGGGTTTATTTGGTGGGTTGTGGCTGCGAGTCAGGTGCATTATGTAGCCTTAAATGTCCATCAGCAGTTCCATACTATTACATTTATTAGTAACTATATATGGAAAATTGTTTGGAAAAAAAGCCCTCAAAATTATAGGTTGTTTGTTTTCAATTACTGACCTTTAATTGATCGATTTTCGAAATCTTTTTCCCCACCCTTCCCTGAGCTGCTAGAACTATAGACCTGATAAACTGTCCACAAAGCTGTCATTTCTGCTTTGTATATCAACAGTAAAGATTTTGGAATCGGTGCTTATCTGGCAACTTTAGTGATGCAGAAGGCAGAAATAGAACGCATCTTGTTCTCTGCAAGCCGTGCTACTAAAGCCAAGTAAGGTTTAGAAAGGATTAGATGCTTAACACTTCCACGACGCTTTCCATTTGTGGTTCCCTGACGTGCTTTACAACTGCTAATTCTCAGCATCCCCGTGTGTGAGATTAGAGATGCGGAAGGACCACTTTGGTAGTCTGTCTGCTGTCTTGCAACGGCTGATGAGTAGCATATGGCTCTATCCCCTTGGAACAGAGAGCAGAGAGTTGCATATCTTTCACGAGGGGAAGGCAGATGCCAGGCTGACATTTGTTAGGATGTGTTTGTGACCTTGGGGTTTCTTTCTGGGTGTTTGAGGCCCTAGGGAAATCAGAATGTTGGTGGTTTGGGTTTTTTTCCCAACCCTTGGTTAAGGACAACACCTCTAATTGAGCCTATAATCGCTCAATATCTTCTAGGTTATACAACAACTTCCTGAATTTAGAGCCCGGTTGTACAAATTCAGAAATGCAGTTTTCTGTCTAGTTATGGGAGCTATAATTATACCATCTTTGGGGATGAGACACTTATGCACAGGAAGGTGGTGACTTGTCTCTTGTGCCACGGGAGCACTATGGATAGATGACACTATCAGGGCTGACCAATCAGTGTCATGAAATGACTGGAGAATGAAATGAAATATGTTTTGTTGCGATACAAAGACATTGTGAATGCTATGACAGGCCCTGTTCTCCTCTCAAGAAGGACTTAATTAGGCTGGAAAGTTACAGAAGAGGGGAATGCTGGTAATGGGAATGTTTCTGTACAAAGAAGCGGATGGCTTGGAGGGGCTGTATGATTGTGACAATGATGGAGGCCTGGAAAAATGGCATAGGTGAGTAGGGGTGAACAGAACACAGTTACACACCGTTTCTTGTAGCACGAGAAGGATGAGGGCACCGAGTGACTGTTTTAGATATCACAATGAAGACACACCAAAAGAAGTCCTTTTTCACAAACTACGAACGCCTTGCTGCAAGATTTCAGGGATGCCAGATGTTGACACAGCATCCCACAGCAGGAGATGCAAAACCATCAGTGTTTTGGGAGCATCCCTAGTCAGAGAGGATCTCTAAGTGGTACACCATGGAAAATCACGGAATGGTTTGG